>NC_090270.1:197108694-197413036 GCF_040414725.1 Anabrus simplex
ATGAATTGCAAACTGATTCTTTATTGTTATTATGATGAATTAATAACAAGTCATTGACTTGGTCTGTGTCTAACCGAATCTTACGACCCGTGAATAGCATTCCAGCTTTACTAAAGTTTCTTTCGCTGCTTACACGGGTTGCTGCAATGCACAACGTACGTCCGGCAATTACTGACAGAATAGGCAGACTGATTGTATGTTCCTTCCACCAGCGCCTAAGGTCGTCATCTTCTTCGCCAGCATTCATATGGCAGTATACCCCTACTTCGTCATCAACAGCTGAGCTGTAGCTTATCCGTACTCTGAATTTTTTCTTTTTTAAAGGCTCTTGTAGCTGGTCGGTGCATGCGCAGTGAGAAGAGAAGGATCTACAGAGAGAAAATAATAAAATTAGCCATGAAGTAACTAAATAAGGTGTTTGATGGACGTTGGAATGCAGTTACTTAAGTAACTACACACAGAAAATTATATTACGAACCTCATTAATATGATGTTTTACAGATACGTCGAACTTAGTCCATTACGGCCTTTCCTTCATCTTCTTCTAATATTTTCAAGTGACAAAACGGAGGCCATAGAAAGGTAGAGTTGAGGGTTATACCATTTCACTTAAGAGCTTGTGAGTTCTGATATTTTTCTTATGTATTTCCTGAAGGTAAAATCAAGGTTAAATATAATATTAATGTAATAAATGCATGCATATTAAGTAGCATAAAGTGAAAAAGTCAGTCATTAATGAAAACCTCACAGTCTGATTCATTGACTGAGCAGTGACTTCATGAAACCACAAGAGTACTAAGTGAATTCTTGGTGCTGTTTCATGCTCCAGGTCATCTGTTGCTTCTTTGAATGGTTTAAGAAAAACTACCATCTGTTCCGCAAACTCATAACTGAAGCCGTTCAAATTTTGGAAGGCATTAATATTTCGCAACAATGCGACAGTTTGAGCATACTGCTTAAAAACAGAGTGTAATGTCTTATATAGGCTATTCCATCTCGTAATTACCTCTTGCTGTACCGTTGTTTGAAGCAAGTAAGGTCATCCTCGCTAGTCAGCAAACTTCGGTTCGAAAATGCCCTGTCGAACAAAGAGAAACAAACTCGGGCATCTTAGCTTACACGCTCCACTCACACGTGATGGTGGTTGCATATGCAATGAGGTTTATGGTGCTCCGTCTTGGTTACCCATGTTAAGTTCGAACACTGCACGTCAGTAATATATATGTTTTCACTCATTGTTTACTCATGATTTCAAGATCAAAAGAAGACCGTAGCAGTGTTCGTGGATCTGTCATCAGCATATGACACAGTCTGGCGAAAAGGGATGATCCTCAAATTTCTGAAGTTAATCCCTTGTAAGACGTTTGCCACCTTGCTGAATAATATGTTGGCTAATAGAATGATTGAAGTACACCTACACGGCAACATAAGTAAAACTTACAAATTGAGTGACGGATTACCACAGGGATCGGTACTGGCCCCATTGCTCTTCTACGTATATACAGCAGATCTACATTCAACTAATGCTAGGAAGTTTATATACGCTGACGATATCTGTTTTGCAGCCCAGTCTGGTGATTTTGCCGGAGCAGAAACCACACTCACTAAAGATCTCTGCAGAATTGATAATTATTTTAAAACCTGGCGACTGAAACCAAACATAACAAAAACAGAGGTCACCTGCTTTCATTTGAGCAACATACAAGCCAATAATGTCCCTCGGGTTCAATTCAGAGGTCATATATTGAAGTTCAATCCTCATCCAAAATATCTAGGCGTTACCTTGAATCGATCCTTGACTTGCAGCGAACATGTACGCAAAACATCTGCCAAGATCAAAACCCGCAATAACATCCTGCACAAACTCACAGGATCAAGCTGGGGCCCATCTGCATCCACCCTCCGAATTACAGCACTTGCGTTAGTATACCCAGTAGCCGAATACTGATGCCCAGTATGGCTCAACAGTGCCCATACAAAGAAGATAGACACTCAGTTAAACGATACAATGAGGACTATATCAGGAACCATCCAATCCACACCTTTGGATTGGTTACCAGTTCTTTCAAATATTCCACCTCCTCATCTCCGAAGACAAATGGCACTGAAGAAAGAATGGGTTAAATGCTGTGACAATCCTCTTCTACCAATACATCAAGACTGCCTACGTGAAGATCTCAGGCTGAAATCTAGGAACCCTTCTTGGTTGCTAGGAAAGAGGCTAGCCCAAGATGAATTTCATACTAACACTGCCTGGCGCGATGGGTGGGCAGCTTCAAACCCTGACACATTAGGTCTAATTTCGGATCCAGTTATGCAACCTTTTGGCTTCAACTTACCCAGAAAAATCTGGTCATCACTTAATCGGATCAGAACTCAACATGACAGATGCAACTTCTGGAAACACAAGTGGAAGATTACCAGCGACCCTTATTGCTACTGCTCTGACGTGCCTCAGACCGTTCAACATATCGTCACAGAGTGCCCACTGCGAAGATTCAGTGGGACAATAAAGGACATCCACGAGGCCAGTGATGAAGCTGTGAGTTGGATAACAAAACTGGACATTCAGGTTTAGCAGCAATCCAGATATTGATGAGCTCAAATGTATAAATGTTGTTTGTTTATTACGTACTTGTTCTGTGTGTATAGATGCAACTGTTTTCGCGTAATTGTACATATTTGTAAATAACCAAATTGCGACAATGTATCCTCATGCCATACGAAATATATATATATATTGCTTCCTCATTTTAAAGCTGATGTTTATAGATGTGGAGAGCATTCTCTTTTTATTGAAGGTTATCTTTTCCTGAAAAATTTTGGTGACCAGATCAATCAATCAATTAACACTGATCTGCATTTAGGGCAGTCATCCAGGTGGCAGATTCCCTATCTGTTGTTTCCTAGTCTTTTCTTAAATTATTGCAAAGAATTTGTAAATTTATTGAACATCTCCCTTACTTCTGTTATCATCTGTTATTTTTCTTCCTAATTAAGAAACCTCTTCAGCGTTACTGATCTGGTTCCCATGCAGAGCTATCTTTATTTTTCTTTGTTGCTTACTTATCAGCATTACTTTTGTTTTTCTGAATTCGTTTTCATGTTATATCCATATGTAAAAGTGCTGTTCATTACTTCCAGCATTGTCGTTAATTGTTCTTCACTCTCCGCTATTATTGCTATGTCGTCATCAAAACGAATTGTATCTATTCTCTCCCCTTGAATGTTTACACCACCCTTCTCCTTTGCTTCATCTACATCTTTCTGAATGTATCCGATGAATAGTACTTACACTATGTCTTATCTTTGCTTCTTTTTGTTTCCAATCGCAGTTTATCACCGACACTTCTTCTTTGTAGAAACTTCAGATAACTCTCTTGTCCTTATATTTGACTCCTATGTCTTTTAGTATTTTAAATAACTTATACCATTCTACTTCATCAAATGCTTTCTCTAGTTTCGACAAAAGCAACATAGTTTTCCTTACCCTTTCTTAGACGTTTGTATAATATTAGTCTTAGCATAAGAATTGCTTCTCTCGTACCACTTCCTTTCCTCAAACCAAATTGATCTTTAGAAAGTAGGAATGAATGAACGAATTATGTTTGTTAGAATTTTAGAAGCATGTCATATTAAACTAGTTGTACGATAGTACACATTTTGTTGCCTAGACCCTTTTTTGGTATGGGTAAAAGTGTACACTTATTGAATTCTGTAGGATTGTGTCCAATTTCATAGATCATGTGTAGAAGTCCATATAACGCATCCATAGAGTGGTTTCCTGCTGCCTTAATTATTTCAGCGGGTATATTGGCAATGCCTGGCGATTTTTTTTGTTTCTTTTTCTTTTCAGTCTGGTCACTACAGCCGGGCTGAGTGGCTCAGACGGTTAAGGCGCTGGCCTTCTAACCCCAACTTGGCAGATTCGATCCTGGCTTAGTCCGGTGGTATTTGAAGGTGCTCAAGTACGACAGCCCCGTGTCGGTAGATTTACTGGCACGTAAAAGAACTCCTGCCGGACTAAATTCCGGCACCTCGGCGTCTCCGAAGACCTTAAAAAAGTAGTTAGTGGGACGTAAAACAAATAACATTATTATTATTAGTCTGGTCACTCCCAAATTAATTTAACCCTCTATATAACACTAGCCTAATCATAGAGAAAAATGGAAGGGGTCCGACACATCGAAAAATTGAATTTGCCGGCCAAAGGATTTTTTTTTGCTAGGGGCTTTACGTCGCACCGACACAGATAGGTTTTATGGCGACGATAGGATAGTAAAGGCCTAGGAGTTGGAAGGAAGCGACCGTGGCCTTAATTAAGGTACAGCCCCAGCATTTGCCTGGTGTGAAAATGGGAAACCACGGAAAACCATTTTCAGGGCTGCCGATAGTGGGATTCGAACCTACTATCTCCAGGATGGAAGCTCACAGCCGCGCGCCTCTACGCGCACGGCCAACTCGCCCGGTACCAAAGGAATGCAAGGGCCACGAAGGCCTCAAGTGCTCTAATACCGTCGGGGTCGGAAAAGAACAAGAGTTGACCAAGGGAGGTCGGATAGGATAGATGGAAGTGAGGAACCTGGTACAAGTAAGTGAAAGCAATGCCAGGACTCGTCTAAGGGCCCCGTGGTCGCCAACCCACGCTCTTAAATATAGATCCCCAGAGGCCCCTTTTAGTCGTCTCTTACGGCAGGCAGGGGATACCGTGGGTGTTATTCTACCACCCCCACCCACAGGTGGATACCGTAGGTTACGCCATTGTTAGAATTCCACACAGTTCTCATTACGTATTTTTTTTCTAGTGTTTGGTAACTACGAATACTTTCGATGAAATGTGTTTCCTTATAGAACACGATTTGTGGAAATGAAACTTAATATTGGTTAATTCGAATTCACTTGAACAATTGTACGTACATCAGCCGCTCATACTGTTTGGCTAAAAGTCTAATCTTTCAATATACTTTGATAATATTCAATACCTTGCTTGCGGTCTGTCAGCATTGTAATTACGACGTCCTGTTTCCTCTGGTGCATAATTAAATTAATGGTAATAATTTCACTGCTAAAATGATATTATGTAAACTGAATACAATATTTTAAAATCACATACGCAGATAAATTACAAATTAAAGTAATATTACTAATGATTACTCCAAACCCCATCGCACAACAGCCCCGAAGGGCCAAAGGGTACCAAGCGACCGCTGCTCCACCCGAAGGCCTGCAGATTATGAGATGTCTTGTGGTCAGCATGACGAATCGTGACCGGAGCCGCTATGTCACCGTCAGATAGGTCCTCAATTATAATCACGTAGGCTGAGTAGACCTCGAACCAGTTCTCAGATCCAGGTAAAAATCCTTGACGTGACCGGGAATCGAACCCGGGGCCTCCGCGTAAGAAGCAGGCACGCTTCTCCTACTCCGTGGAGCCGGCGATGATTAGTCGACAAATTTCAAAACGTTGTACTATCCTCTAATGAACGTTATTGAACATCTTAACTATGTATACTCTGGAGTCCTCCTCACGAAAAATGTTTTCTGAGTTCTGGTAACAGACCCTCGGGTTCTTAAGTCACAGACTTTTGTCGATCTAGTCTCTGAAGTCCTTTACTTGCTATCATCACCAATTGTAGGATTGTATAGTTATCGTTACGAATCACGTGTCCGAAATTATTTAAACTTCCGTCTTGTGATAGATAACGAGACTTTTGTGTTTTGATGTAACCAATTTATCACCTCGGTATTGTTCAATTTTTCCGTCTATGAGATTCATAATATCTGCTGCTGAACCTACATTTCAGAAGATTCTAGTTTCCTCCACAAGACCTGGGATATAACCCACTCTTTCCGTTCCACACAACATTCAGGGAACATATCCCCTGATTATTGTATCTTAATATTAATGCTTAAGGCTACTTTTCTGAAGAGGGTGCTTTGTGTTTCTAAGTGGACACCATCCAGACTAGTCTATGAATTATGTCGAGAACCAATGTTCTTGGAAAACCTGAGATTCAGCCTGACACTGCCTTCAACGACGCCTTATCAGGAACTACTGCAAGAGCATTATCGAAAAAAAGCAGAGATTTGGAGTGATTTTTACTCTACTGACGCTATGATCAGCAGAGAATGGTCAGTTTCCAACTACAAGTTACGACATCTTGTTACTAGATTTGCGGTACATGGTTTTCACCATAAAGTTTGCCACACAACCAAGTTTCATGCACCTACCGTGAACTGTGTATGCTCTCTCTGCGATAATACTTGTGATCGTTACCATCTCGATAAGTGCCCGAAGAGGAAATCTTTGAAAGAATTATGCTACTAGTTATTTATTCCTTATTTATTGTAACATATGGCCATTGGCTGCAATAAATTCTATTTAATATTAATGTTTAAGTAGGTACTTCATTTAAACTAATATACTCCCCGCGTGCCCATTACTGACCTAACATATCTGTACTGCCGAATGCGTTCTATCTTTCTTTTCCCAACTTGAGCTGGGCCTAAACTTCCTCTTACTCGTCGACTATCATGAAGTAAGTTTTCTTTATGTTCACTCGGAGACCCCAGTTATTACGCGCTATTTTGACTCTTTCCAGCAAGACTTGGAGATCTTGTGAATTGTCAGTTAACTGCATCGTACAAACTTTATTTAATACCGTCCACCGAGGCTTAATTTACCTTTTTAGATGAATTAATTGAGTCCACATACGATAGCCTTGAACGTATGTCAACATTCCAGCAATCTTTCAAGGGTCAAGCAGTACAGCTGCAGCAATCCCGGCACGATCACTCAAAACTTATTGCAAAATGTATCAGTTAGACATTGGACAAGTCGTCCAAATTCCAACTGCGGTCCCTTAAGAACCACGCCAGAGTACACTTAGACAACAATGTTCCTTTCCGGAAGTAAGGAGAGACCCCTTACGGAGAAAACATGGCGAAAGGGGTACGTAAATGAGGAGGAGATAAATGGCCCTCCTTATCGGAGTCCAGCACAATCTCTTATAGAAAATTGAGAATCCAGGGAAATACAAAATACATCAATATGAGTATGAACAGAAATTAATAAAAATGAAATGTCGTATGGCTTTTAGTGCCGGGATATCCTAGGACGGGTTCGGCTCGCCAGGTGCAGGTCTTTCTATTTGACGGCGGTGGGCGACCTGCGCGTCGTGATCAGGATGAAATTATGATGAAGACAACACATACACCCAGCCCCCGTGCCAATGAAATTAACCAATTAAGGTTAAAATCCCTGACCCGGCCCGGAATCGAACCCGGGACCCACTGAACCGAAGGCCAGTACGCTGACCGTTCAGCCAATGAGTCGGACAACAGAAATTAATAAAAGCAAGGCAGAACTGGGCGGAATGTAAGGCATAGTTTCTCCCATTCACTAACATACTCACAGAACACAGGTGGCGTCAAAGGAAGAGAAGAGTATCTTCAGCAGTGCATTCATGAAAACGGAATCTCTCACATATATCCTAGAGAACTCCGTGCGGTAGACCTGACTCATAATTTATCACAGATGTCTTATCGAAAGACGCCAACAACTATTGGAAACGTAACCTCGCAGATCACTCCATACTGAGAACACATCAATTAAAACATTTTGCTGTCAACCCCGATGGCATGATAAAGCCATTCAAAGGTACGATATATACTAGCAAGATAATCATTCCTTTGAGCCATAAGCCCCATGACCAAAACATCCAGACCCAGTGAGCGAAATAATAAATCACAAGACCACATTCACGCAGACCATATAGTTTCCAGTCATAAATGAAACGCAGGCTATGAATTGCGTAAGAGAATTTTTAGCCAGACGAACAACTGAATAATAGCATAAGGCAAATACTGTTCTTAGTTTAGACCACAGCCGACAACCCTCACACCTTCTCCGATACGAATCCCATGGCCTAAGAGGCGACGTCATCATCTAGGAGGTCCGCCTTCCCCTGTCCCGGAATCCCTGGTCATCCGTATGTGCACCTATCTCCGAAGAGTTTTTTTTTACAAAAGCAAGTTTTCATTCCTTCCCTGAAGGGGGAGGCGGGCCACCTAGAAGGTAACGCCTTCTCTCTGGCCAGGGGTATAAAAAGAAAAATAATATCGCGGCCGATGTGAGCAAAATGGGCATGACTGTAGAGTCCGCCCCGCAATGTTAGTAACACGAAGCATTACTATGTGGCGCACCCGAAGTGACTGTCCTTTGTTTAATACTTAGGTTTCCACTAGTAGCGCTGAGGTAAGTAGATTTTCTTGTCGTGTGGACAGCATGCGCCGCGGCGATAGAACAAAAGTCCCTCGAAGGGAGTGTGTGGCCCCGAAAGGGCCATTGTTCTCATGACAGAGTTTGGCCTGGGTGTGCAAAAATACATTACAGTTGCTAAATGACCTTTCTTCTCTTGGTGAAAGCCCCAAGATTAAGGGAGGAATTCAGAAAGTGTAGGTTATCATCCGATGCCATGAAACTTTCAAACTTCGCGAGCCTATTTAACCCTTTTTCTTCTGCATTGGTTGTTAACGAAATCTCTGTCTCTCCATTGGTAGGAATGACGTCTTAATCTTCGATATATCGGCCAATAACCGTGATCCTTGGCAGCAGCAGTGGATAATGGCGCCTGGACCATTGCTTTAGGCGGGTGGATTGGTCCTTGGCATGCATATTGAACACATCTGTCCTCCATAATCGTTTCTAGGTAATAATAGCAGCATTCAAATTGTCATATCATGTTATAATTCTTGCCAGACGGATTCTATATTTCTACTGCAAAAGGCCATCAGAAAAGTCTGAAACCAGAGAAGACTCTCTGGTACCACAAAGAAGCTGCATTACAAATTAAGGCCTCCATCTTCCTCCCAAGGTCACAAAAAATCCCTAGAGAAGATGAAATGTAATCCCCGATAAAAGATGGAAACAAACTAAGGAAATGTGAATTCGAGATTGCTGCAACCTGGTGAGTAAAAGGTGACATACTTAAGACGTATCACGGTCGACTTCATTCGTCGCTGTAGCTGGAGCGCAGCGAGGGATCCATTCGGCCGTGGACGTATAGATTATTTGCCAACAGAAAGGTATGCTGTTTCAAACCAATAAAATAACTTAAAAAACAAAGGGATTAGAAAAATGATTTACATATATAGCTAACTGTAAGACAGACTGGCTCATTGCCAACAAATCTCGCTGATGTGAGAGACGGCATTACCGTCTAGCAGGCCCGCCGTACCCTGTCCAGGTACTAAATGAAAATTTTTACCCCCATTAATTGTCCCATTAAGACACTCGGATGTAATTATTCACTGACAAGTAGTGTTTCTGTACTTGTTTCAGATTCACTTGGAGGTGGGAGAGCGAATAAAGGCGTACTGGTGCGTCGCCGACTCTGAAAACCTTCCTCTGTGGCGGTTCCACGAGCTCTACATGCTGCTTCTCATCCTTGTGGTACCCACGAGTATCATGGTGATGGCATACAGTGCCATCTGCTGGGAAGTGTGGCGAGTAATGCAACGTCGATATGACATGACAAGTGGACAGGCGTAAGTTACTATTCCACATTCACATCTCTACTGAATATAACTTAAGACGAATGAGGTTGTTCTTTTTGCCCTTGTTTTAATCATCTGCGGACGGTAGGAAGGAATTAGCATAGATTCGGTACGATCTGCGCCAACTCAGCTTGTTGTTATACTAATTCAGAATTGTTCGAGTAACTGACTCCAGAGCAATGGTTCTCAAACTTAGTAGCTTTAAGGAGACCTTCTATATTATCAGTGAATAAGATAAGATTTTGGGGATAAATTTAAGTGAATATGAGCCGTAATATTAATATTTCTGTTATATTTAACGAAATTTAATAATATGAATTTTTAGCTGCCAATAATCAGGACATACATGTTAATGGCAAACTGTACAGTACCATACGATACGTAGATGATATAACACTGAAAACTGAAAATGAAGAAGATTCCAGTCAAATTTATAAACGACGCCCATATTATGGTTAGGGGAACATTAAAGGAAATTTTGCAACTTCCCATGGATGTCCCGAATGATATGATATACGCTGAAATGAAATTTAAAGGTCTGGGTTTATTTTGTGTATCATGGGAAATATATCTGCAACATATTAATGCATGCAAAATTTTGAAATCTTCCAATAACATTTTTTCATACTCGACGAGAAATCAGCATGAGTCTCGCAGCATTGAATGTAGCAGAAACAGAATCTATTCGAGACAAAGGGCATGGTTTTGTAGATACAAAGAAAGTTCGACTCGAACTGAGAAGAACAGATTCTGACAACTGGAGCATGAAAGAGAATAAAGGCGAAGGTGTAGTCCTGTTTAAACAGTATACTCCAGCGAATACGTGGATTCGTGATCATAAAGCATTGTCTTGCAGTGAATGGCGTGACGCAATAAAAATGAACTCCAATGTTTCTGCTGTGCGTACTGTACCTGGCAGATCCCAGGGCGTTGCCGCAGAAAGTTCGGAACTCTGTCACATGTCCTGGGAGCCTGTCCACATGGTGAATTACTGCGCACCTCATGCCATAATGTAGCCAGATCAATTATAGCTACCGCTTTGAGAGGACAAGGTTAGAATGTCTATGAAGAAGTACATGGTCGCTCCAACAGAGAAAGCGACGTATTGACATTACTGCTTTTAAGCCATTCTGTTCTGAAGTTTTCATCATTGATCCAACAATTAGATTTAAGACCAACGAAAACCAGCCGGAAGAGGTGGGTACAGAAAAAGGAATTTATAAGGAAACGGTGGACCTCTATAAGCGAAAGTATAAGCTCACATCCATCTCTGTAAACGGCTTGATTTTAAGTGCTCGAGGAACCATACCTACATTTTCTGTCAACTTCTGCAATACCTTTGGGCTGAATAAAGGTTTCATCTATAACATCGCGATTACCACACTCAAGAATTCCATCATGATCTTCAAGAAGCATGCTTGCGGACCTCAAATAAATGTTTGACATGCCTCACTCTAATGCCTACACTTAACATCACGATCACATTATCTACTGTATCCATATCCATTATTGTTGTTAAGGTACTATTTGTCTTTGGGCAACCTGCAGCTGTTGCAGGAAGATTGTATAATAATAAATAAAACTAAATAACATTAATGGTCCGCCTCAGTGGTGTAGTGATTAGTGTGATTAGCTGCCACACCCGGAGGCCCAGGTTCGATTCCCGACTCTGCCACGAAATTTGAAAAGTGATACGAGGGTTGGAACGGGGTCCATTCAGCCTCGGGAGGTCAACTGAGTAGAGGTGGGTTCGATTCCCACCTCAGCCATTCTGGAAGTGGTTTTCCGTGGTTTCCCACTTCTTCTCCAGGCAAATGCCGGGATGGTACCTAACTTAAGGCCACGGCCGCTTCCTTCCCTCTTCCTTGTCTATCCCTTCCAATCTTCCCATCCCCCCGCCAGGCCCCTGTTCAGCATAGCAGGCGAGGCCGCCTGGGCTAAGTACTGGTCATCCTCCCTAGTTGTATACCCCGACCCAGAGTCTGAAGCTCCAGGACACTGCCCTTGAGCGGTAGAGGTGGTATCCCTCGCTAAGTCCGAGGGAAAAACCGACCCTGGAGGGTAAACTGATTAAGAAAGGTAGAACATTAATGAATTGCTACAGGAGAGGGGGGACATGAGAATAAACAAAAGGAAGATCAAGATAATGGCCTGTACAAAGGATAATTACCAAATTTCCAACATGCTGATGGATGGATAAAAACTAGCTCAAATAAAGGAATACAAATATCTAGGAAGTCTGATGACATCTGACGGAAAACGTACAAGAGAAGTAAATCCCCGGTTTGCACAGAAGAAGTGAGTTTTTTTTCAAAAAAGAAATCTTAACTAACATCTAAGACCATCTATATAGAGGTACGAAAACACTTCGTGAAAAGTTGCGTGTGGAGTGTTTTAAGTTATGGCTCAGAAACATGGACACTGCGTAAAGCGGAGTTTTAACATTTCTACTTAAGTAGTGATTATTACGCGGATAATAATCATGACCGTTGTAACATTTGTACCATCGAAATACCTAGCAAGTTGCTGATAGCGACCTATCCCAGTACCGCCATTACGGGTACGGATGGCAATCGTTTGTTACAGATGATACAAACACACAGTGGCGCCGCATTCTCTTCAGGTGTTCACACATAGCTGGCAGTAGATAAAAAAAAATCTGATTTATAGGCCTAAGTTTCTCCTCAGTCGATCAATACGTTAACATTAGCTCTGTGTCTGGCTAAACTCTTAACGTGCTGGCCTTTGGTCACAGGGGTCCCGGGTTCGATTTCCGGCTGGGTCAGGAATTTTAACCATCATTGGTTAATTTCCCTGGCACTAGGGCTGGGTGTAGGCTATGTGTCGTCTTCGTCACCATTTCATCATTATTACAACGCGCAGGTCGCCTACGGGTGCCAAATCAGAAGACCTGCACTTGTCGGAAACGCCATTTCATTAGCACACCGCCTCGTTGGTTCATTACATTTCTTCTTCTTATTCTTATTCTTCGTTACCTGTTTACACTCCAGGGTCGGTTTTTTCCTCGGACTCAGCCTCAAGGGCAGTGTCCTGGAGCTTCAGACTCTGAGTCGGGGGATACAACTGGGGAGGATGACCAGTACATCGCCCTGGCAGCCTCACCTGCTATGCTGAACAGGCGGGATGGGAAGATTGGAAGGGATAGACAAGGAAGAGAGAAGGAAGCGGCCGTGGCCTTAAGTTGTGTACCATCCCGGCATTTGCCTGGAGGAGAAGTGGGAAACCACGGAAAACCACTTCCAGGATGGCTGAGGTGGGAATCGAACCCACCTCTACTCAGTTGACCTCCTGAGGCTGAATGGACCCCGTTCCAGCCCTCGTACTACGGTTCAAATTTCGTGTTAGAGCCGAGAATCGAACCCGGGCCTCCGGGGGTGGCAGCTAATCACACTAACCACTACACCACAGAGGCGGATGGTTCATTACAGAATACTTTTTTATACGTGCGACTGTTAACTGCACCATATTGTTAGTCAATCACTCCGGGCCGGGCTGAGTGGCTCAGACGGTTAAGGCGCTGGCCTTCTAACCCCAACTTGGCGGGTTCGATCCTGGCTCAATCCGGTGGTATTTGAAGGTGCTCAAATACGACAGACCCGTGTCGGTAGATTTACTGGCACGTAAAAGAACGCCTGCGGGACTAAATTCCGGCACCTCGGCGTCTCCGAAGACCGTAAAAGTAGTTAGTGGGACGTTAAGCAAATAACATTATTTAATCACTCCGGAATAACAGCTCTGTGCAATAAACACTGCCACGGACTACGCGACACGGGCTGCCATCTTTCGAATTGGAAGAGAACTTATAGAGGAGGCATTGGAAGCGGTCAGCGGTCCGTAATACACTGCCTGCTCGATATGCATGGAATAGCTGCTTCATATCGAGCAGGCAGTGTATTACGGCATGCTCACACAGTAAACTGTGAATATCCGGCCCCGCGGTGTAGTGAGCAACGCGTCCGCCTGTCACCCGGTGGCCCCGGGTTCGATTCCCGGCCGGGTCAGGGGTTTTTAATCGTAAATGATCAATAGCCCTGGCCTGGGGACTGGGTGTTTGTCCAACGTTCCTTTCCTCACATTCAAAACTTTACACTTCCGCCATTTACAAAATACACGCAGGTTCCTCACATATGGTGCAAGTAGGGGCAAAAGATCTTTCTAGGTCGACGCCCCGAACAAATAGCATAAAAAAACTGTGAGTGGTGGTGGTGATTATTGTTTTAGTTGAAAGTTCAACCTTCGAGAAAAGAAGGTATCGGCCAGAAAGCAAGGGCCTCGAAGGGCGTGAAAGTGAAAGGCTCCCTAGGCCTCGAGTACTCTAACACCGTCGGGGTCGGAAAAGAACAAGAGTTGACCAAGGGAAGTCTGATAGGATAGATGGAATGGTACTGAAAGTTAAAGGACTAAAGGGCCCGGAAATGAATCAAATTATGAGTCTTTAATAGTTCTAACAAACTTTTTAAAAACTTCGAAAATTCACTTCCGGACTAATTGCAGTTCCAGAGAAACAGCCTAAAATCGCTTGTTTCTTTGCTCGTTTTTCTTTTTTTACTCAAATCCTAGACAAATTAACTTATTTACATAATTATTTCCCTAATGTGTTCCTTGATTCAATACCCTCAGGAGTTTTTTTGATATTTTTGAAAAATGTCCACAGCGAATGTAGTTGTAAGGGCTTAAGTGAAACTCTGCATCGACTCACATTAGCGCTCGTAGTGGTGCTTAATTGAAACTCGACATTCACTCATGTTAGCGCTCGTAGTGGTGCTTAATTGAAACTCGGCATTCACTCACATTAGCGCTCGTAGTGGTGCTTAATTGAAACTCGGCATTCACTCACATTAGCGCTCGTAGTGGTGCTTAATTGAAACTCGGCATTTACTCACATTAGCGCTCGTAGTGGTGCTTAATTGAAACTCGGCATTCACTCACATTAGCGCTCGTAGTGATGCTTAATTGAAACTCGGCACTCACTCACATTAGCGCTCGTAGTGGTGCTTAATTGAAACTCGACATTCACTCATGTTAGCGCTCGTAGTGGTGCTTAATTGAAACTCGGCATTCACTCAGATTAGCGCTCGTAGTGGTGCTTAATTGAAACTCGGCATTCACTCACATTAGCGCTCGTAGTGGTGCTTAATTGAAACTCGGCATTCACTCACATTAGCGCTCGTAGTGGTGTTTAATTGAAACTCGGCATTCACTCATATCAGTGCTCGTAGTGGTGCTTAATTGAAACTCGGCATTCACTCACATTAGCGCTCGTAGTGGTAGAAACAAACTGTTAATCTAATCGACAGAATAACGATGATTAAGAAAAGGACTGCAATTTTGGGGAATAAATAAAGAATATATTCTCGTGTTATATTTTATTTACCTAAAAATTCGTAGCTCATATCCCTAGGATGTTTTCAACATTGAGTTGCTTGCCTGAAGGACTAGAACTGTGGAGTTTTCAATGGGAATGTTCTCTGGCTTCTCTCATTCTTCTCTTTGGACTAAGTCCTTGTGCTGAGTATCATCTCCACTCCCCATTGAGTGAAGGAAACTTGTTGTCCTTTGTACTGGTTCAGGATAACATAAACATTTCTGTATCACACATTTACTTCGACTCCGTATCTTCTCATATCCTACGTCTAAAATCAAAATAAAACACAAGCGATTTTGAAACCATCTTACCCCTATTTTTTAGCCGAGAATGTAAAATTGAAAATAGTTTTACAAAAGTTAAGCGAAAACAAACATAATAGAACTTACATTTTAAAATGCAGGGTTTTTAATAAAACGTATCTACACTTAAAATATGGTTAAAATGAATTACTAATAAAAGAATAAAGAAATCTATTTTGTGAAGACTACATAGCAATCTTTAAAATGTGACGGCTTTTTGTTTTACGTAATTCGCAATCCTTCGACTGCGGTTAATACTTCAACTTCCGGAACGACTTTTCTCTACTCGCTGCTTTCTCCACTAACCGAGAAATCAGAGAAACGAGAACCTACTGTGCTCATCCTTTCGTCTTCATCTTCGTCTATGCTGCTAAATTATTCGAAAAGCCTAAAGAAAGGAGAGTTAGTAAGAATTTCCTTTCCATTCGGAGATGTTGCCATGATTGCGTTTCCCATTTTATTTTGGACTGTCAAGACAAATCTTCCAAAATTCATAGAATATGTATCTCTAGGTCACCCACTTTAGTAACCTTTCCTTTTGGAATTCCTCTGTAATTTTAAACGACGGTTAACTTCCTTATACACTTAGTACCGTATCACGCAGAAAACGCCCAAAAAATAGTTCTGCTGGACTGGCACAGGTTGTTTCATGAATATGATTTGTGTGCATTAAAAGGTAATTGCTCGGTTCACAATGACAGGATTGATATTATTTTATATTTACTGTTGTCTTGTAATTCCGATAATTAGTCTTCGATATAGATCGACGGTATAGTGACATATTTTAATTTATAAAATTAATATTTCCAGTCAGATAAATAATTTTCCGTTTATTTCCTAACAACATTTTGTGCATCATTTGTTATCAGAACTTTTGGATGTATGCATGTATGTTGAGTAGTCACCCCGAAGGCTGGTTTGATCCTCAACAATTCCACCATAAGCTGGCATAGATGGCCTAGATATCACTGAAGATACATACTAGAGAATTGAGCAGTAAGTTAGTTTTCTGTTGCTTTCTCATAGAGCCACAATTTTTTGTTACATCTCAGTCTGCCAAGCCCACTAAAATGAATGCACAACCGACCCTATAAGCGACATTTTCACACCATTCGTAACAAGACTGACTGCATAAGGAATGGCATTACTTACATCGCTTACACCTCAACCACTTTCCTACTGTCAAATCCAAGGATGAGAGTGAGACAGATCACTGAAAGTAACACATTTAATCTAGCCCGTACCAAAAGACATAGTGTACTGTAATCACTAAGTCTCACCAGAAAAGCCATCACTAATGGATATCTGACAAAAGAATTATCACTTTCCTTCAAAATTAAAGTAGTAGTAGTTGTAGTGTTAACCTACATGGGAGCAACTTCCATAAATCGAATGTAATAATCCACCATAACCAGGAACGAAATACCATCTGTCAGCTGTGACTTTTCCCCCACGGTTTACTTGACAAACTAGTAGGCTGCACAGGTTCAGGTCTCTCCCGTGCTGCAACAATTAGGCAACCAATACAATTTTTTACAGTTTTTCAGCCGCGTTTTGCATACAAGACCATCAATCTTTTCATCTCAAGCGAGTTGTAGTTTCTACGATTCCTGGATGTCCTCCATGTGCAAACGAGAGAATGCGATTTCATGAGGATTAAGGGATTAGTTGCTGAGCACCGTTCAACAATTACCCACCGGCTCCATGGCTAAATGGTTAACGTGCTGGCCTTTAATCCAGAGGGTCCCGGGTTCGATTCCAGGCTGAGTCCGGGATTTTAACTTCCATTGCTTAATTCCGATGGGCTCTGGGGCTGGGTATGTGTGCCGTCTTCATCATTATAATTCATCACAGGTAGGGTCCCATCATCATAGACGCGCAGGTCGCATCTACGGCGTCAACTCGCAAGACCTGGACCAGGCGTCTTCGGAGGACACACACCATTATTATAACAGTTACCCATCTACTTCACTCAGTTCTGATTTTATTACTACGGAAGGATAGAGACTCTTGATGCTTTTATACCTATTATTTTCGAGAAGACAGTGCTTTACTGATTCCAAAACAGGGTCAGAGTACGCAGCGCAGCATTTTTATTGCCCTTGGAATCAAATATGCCTTGAGAGCATGAACATAGTTTTCGGGGTCAAAGGAGCGCATGAGCACGTTCCGTGGGAGCTACGACGGAGAGTCTGCTATGTTCTTTGTACTAGGCTTATATAGGCCCTACCATCGTATAATGAAACGACTGGAGACGCAACAACCATCGCTCAATTCGAGCAGATTGTTTTACTCTTTTCCCATAAATTACTTTCGAAGACTATGATCTTGGCGATTACCATGTGTATGCATAAGTCTTTTCCGGTTTCTTTAAGAGATGACGCCAGCAAACAGTACTCAGCGTATGAATTTGACACATATGTCAGTTTGTTGGTCTGACATTAACCTACCAACACACACGAGTTGAATCCGCAAAGCACTAGTGTCCGTGTTGTATCATTCAGTGATCATGTCGACGTTTGTGGCTGAAAAAGAACATTTGCGGCACACATTGTTTATCTGATTTAATCAAAAGAAAAAGGCTGTGGAAAGTCATCGTTTGCTGGTAGAAACATTTGGTGAACATGCTCCATCGATTAGAACATGTAAGACATGGTTTCAACAATTTAAACGTGTGGTGATTTCAATGCCAAAGACATTGCGCGCTCAGTTTATTCTGTCTCTATTTATTCTCTTGGTGTTTCGGACTGGAAATAATCGTAACGTATTTCCTGGGTTACACTCCATTAATCACTTCCGTGTTCTTTTGCAGACTGAACTCTGGTCCGGATGGGTATCCTGTGAGATATAGTAAACGTTCCACCAACCAGTCAGCCAGCTTCCGTGAGTCTCTCAACAAGGTCAGAACAGAGGAGGAGAACAGCACTGTCAAGCAGGTAAGTCGACAGAGGACCCTTCACTCAATGATTCATGTGATTGTTGTTTAAATCCTCCGCACAAGGAGGTATTCCTTAATTATTGGCTCAGCAGTACTTTATTTTCTTCAGCCAACAACTTGCTATTCAAAGCAAATATGGTCCCGCTATGAAGATACATTACGAACTCAGTAATATAAATTTAAATGTTGAATGGTGTATCGAAACCTGGACGTCGTTGAATTAATCCATGCAACCAGTTAAGTCGTCAGACCTTCAATTAGCTATCCCGACATTCTTCGTGGAAGGGTGGCTAAGTTCCTTTCCGCTCGTCTCCAGCCAGCAGCATGAGTCCTACCCATCCAAATTCTGATCATATCAAATGTTATTTAAATTTCGGAAGCCTCACGAGATCTTTTATTTCAACATTATACAAGAAGGTAAAGTTAAAAAACAATGATAACACAATTTCATCAATTAACAACTCGAAACAAAGCAAAGCACATCATAATTAACACATATTGGAACCCGTGAGGGAGATGAACATAACCCATATTCATAAATCCATAAATCCATACTCATACACAGTCGAGGGTTAAGAGAGCTTACTTGTAAACCGTTAATTCCTTTGGTTCGTGTCTGCGTATTTATGCTGTCACCAACATTTTTACAAGTCACATACGTAACGCAACACTATCCATCGTGGTGAACCTTCGTCATATGGTGGTGGTGGTGGTGGTGGTGGTGGTGGTGGTGGTGGTGGTGGTGGTGGTGGTGGTGGTGGTGGTGGTGGTGGTGGTGGTGGTGGTGGTGGTGGTGGTGGTGGTGGTGGTGGTGGTGGTGGTGGTGGTGGTGGTGGTGGTGGTGGTGGTGGTGGTGGTGGTGGTGGTGGTGGTGGTGGTGGTGGTGGTGGTGGTGGTGGTGGTGGTGGTGGTGGTGGTGGTGGTGGTGGTGGTGGTGGTGGTGGTGGTGGTGGTGGTGGTGGTGGTGGTGGTGGTGGTGGTGGTGGTGGTGGTGGTGGTGGTGGTGGTGGTGGTGGTGGTGGTGGTGGTGGTGGTGGTGGTGGTGGTGGTGGTGGTGGTGGTGGTGGTGGTGGTGGTGGTGGTGGTGGTGGTGGTGGTGGTGGTGGTGGTGGTGGTGGTGGTGGTGGTGGTGGTGGTGGTGGTGGTGGTGGTGGTGGTGGTGGTGGTGGTGGTGGTGGTGGTGGTGGTGGTGGTGGTGGTGGTGGTGGTGGTGGTGGTGGTGGTGGTGGTGGTGGTGGTGGTGGTGGTGGTGGTGGTGGTGGTGGTGGTGGTGGTGGTGGTGGTGGTGGTGGTGGTGGTGGTGGTGGTGGTGGTGGTGGTGGTGGTGGTGGTGGTGGTGGTGGTGGTGGTGGTGGTGGTGGTGGTGGTGGTGGTGGTGGTGGTGGTGGTGGTGGTGGTGGTGGTGGTGGTGGTGGTGGTGGTGGTGGTGGTGGTGGTGGTGGTGGTGGTGGTGGTGGTGGTGGTGGTGGTGGTGGTGGTGGTGGTGGTGGTGGTGGTGGTGGTGGTGGTGGTGGTGGTGGTGGTGGTGGTGGTGGTGGTGGTGGTGGTGGTGGTGGTGGTTTTAAGAGGAAGTACAACTAATCAACCTTCCTCTATATGACACTAATCAGAGGGAAAGAATGGAAGGGATCCGACACTTCGAAAAATGAAGGTATCAGTCAGAGAAAGAAAAGGGCCGCGAAGGGAGTGAAAGTGAAAGACTTTCTAGTCCACGAGTACTCTAATACCGTCAGGATCGGAAAAGAACAAGAGTTGACTAAGGGAGCTGGGGGAACGTAGTCGCCAACCCACGCTCCCAAGTTAAGAGCCCCTCGACACCTTCTAGTCGCCTTTAACGAGAGACAAGGGATATCGTGGGTGTTATTTTAGCGCCCCCACCCAGAGGGGGCCTTCGTCAGGGTCTGTTTTACAAGGGCTGCACAAGGTTAACAATAGCCAAACAGAATTATTATTATTATTATTATTATTATTATTATTATTATTATTATTATTATTATTATTATTATTATTATTATTATTATTATTATTATTTCTGCATATGACATCCACCTCTTGTTATTATTGATGTATGACGTATTTTTGTATCTGTCTACAGACACAGTCCAGAGCAAAATTAAACTTTCATTGAAGTTTGTCTCATTTATGGCTGTGGCACCATGGGAGCTGCTGAATTATAAGTGTTCTGAGCAAGAACATTCAGATAAAGAGTAGTGCATAGGGTCAGTCATGATACAGTGGCACAGTGAACAAAGCAATGGCAAACTGCCTCACTCCTCTCGATACCTTGTACGCCTAATTCGGTTTCTAGAGTTGTCTTAGAACCGCACAGCGTTTAGTGGTGTATATAAAAATTCCATCTCCGAGCTCGATAGCTGCAGTCGCTTAAGTGTGGCCAGTATCCAGTATTCGGGAGATAGTAAGCTCGAACCCCACTGTCGGCAGCCCTGAAAATGGTTTTCCGTGGTTTCTCATTTTCACACCAGGCAAATGCTGAGGCTGTACCTTAAATAAGGCCACGACCGCTTACTTCCCACTCCTAGCCCTTTCCTGTCCCATCGTCGCCATAAGACCTATATGTGTCGGTGCGACGTAAAGCAACTAGCAGAAAAAATTCCTTCATGCTCCATGCTGAAGACTTAACAAAATTATGTCGTATCTTGAATTAGTGTATATGTTGTGTGATGGGCTGTCTGCAGTCATATTTCTCGTTAATGTCAACCGCGGTATTTTGGAAATAATGCGGTGTTGGCGTTTTATTTTTCAATTATTTATTTTTTATTTAATTTCGACTCTGAAATATAATACCATTACAAGAGTAAATGCCTTCGAGATGTGGGTGTTCTAAAGGATGTTACGGATCTCGTGAACTGGCTACGTCTCCAATACTGCCGTACTCAGACGAACGAGGAGGGAAGGAATGTTGATGTGTACAATCAAGAAATGAGAGTCAGCCTACCTTGGGAATATTATAAGGAATGAAAAGCACAGTCTACTTAAACTGATCATGCAGGGTAAAATTGATGGTCATAGAGGTCGCGTTCGAAGAAGGTCAGGAGGGTATATATAACCAGTGGTACATCCGGATGCTATGGAGGAAAAATATCCTAATCTGAAAAGCGAATACAAAGATCGAGGTGATCGACGGTTTAACACTAGGAATTTCTATGATCAGGGAAGTAGTGGGAAGTCTCGATTGTGCTGATCTAACCACTGTTCGACATTTCTAGCCGCGTGGTATGTCACATTATCTTGACGGAAGATTCCATCCACCCCAGGGCAGAAAATTTGCATGTATGTGTGTACGTGATCTACAAAGAATTCATAAATGAAGAGGTCGAGAGTGCCTTCCACATCAATGAGTGAACCCAGAGAACATTACGGAAGTATTTTCCTGAATACCCCCTGTTCCCACGGTATCCCCTGCCTGTCGTAAGAGGCAACTAAAATGGGCCAGAGGGCCTCATAACTTAGGAGCGTGGGTTGGCGACCACGGAGCTCTCAGCTAAGTCCTGGTATTACTTCCACTTACTTGCGTCTGGCTTCTCACTTTCATCTATTCTATCTGACCTCCCTTGCAATCAAAAGCTGAAAATTACAGGCCAATCAGTTTGACATGCATTGTATGTAAGCTTTGGGAAACTGCTTATATAATACTTTCGATCTTTGTATTCGCTTTTCAGATTAAGATATTTTTCCTCCAGAGCATCCGGATGTACCACTGGTTATATATACCCTCCTGACTTTGTTAAGGGTTGAATATTAAGTCCTATTCAAACATCCAAAGTGGCCAGGAAATGAAATGTGTTTATTTTAGCCTGTTACCTGTAGCTCAAGATGCTAGAGGAGTTGCTGTGAGATTTCCTGTCGGTAGTATCGCTTCAGATAGCTGTGACAACCTGCCAGCACCTTATTGAATTACTCTCAACCTGTCATGCCGCTGTCTGCAGTAAACGACTGTTACTCTGGCTATTAGTTGGTGGTCGTAGTTAAGTGACTCGACCGTGTAATTTAATCAAAGAAGGCTTTAACAACTTTAAACTGTAATCCCTTTAATACCATGCAGGACATGGTCTAAAAATTTACCCTCTACTAGGCGCCTTATTCGCAAATGCCGAAATGATATTATTAATTTGAAAATCTGTAAAATAGATTGTTGCTATTTGTCGCACCGACACAGACAGTTGTTATGGTGACGATGGGGATAGATCAGGATTAGGATTAGGAGGGAAACGACCGTAACCTTAATTAAGGTACAATCTTCCCCTGTGGTTGGGGACGGTACAATAACACCCACGGTATCCCCTGTCTGTCGTCAAGGTGGTGATGATTATTGTTTTAAGAGGAAGTGCAGCTGGGCAACCATCCTCTATATAACACTAATGAATAGAGAAATGGAAGGGATCCGACACTTCAAAATATGAAAATATCGGCCAGAGAAAGACAAGGGCCACCAAGGGCGTCAAAATGAAATACTCCCTAGGCCTCGAGTGCTCTAATACCGTCGGGGTAGGAAAAGAACAAGAGTTGACCATGTGAGGTCGGATAGGATAGGTGAAAGTGAGGAGCCTGGTAAAGCAAGTGGAAGCAATGCCAGGACTCAGCTAAGAGTCACGGGGTTGCCAACCCAGCTCCAAAATTCAGAGCTACTGGGGCCCCTTTTAGTCACATCTTACGACAGGCAGAGGATAGCGTGGGTGTTATTCTACCGCCCCCACATAATCCAGTCACTGATTACACATTTCCTTCAACTTAATATTTATACAACTTGGTGGCCCCCCACACGGGCGGAATGCCAGACACCATGTAAGGCACCACCCCTAACTAAATCTACTAAGCTGCCTCCAACATGGGCGGATGACCAGTCCACATGTTAGGACATCCTCTATACATCTACAATAACATCTTAACTAGTTATACTATTGCCTAAAACTAATCTGAAAAGAACTGGCTAGTCGTGGTATCCCCTTGGTAAGGAAAACTGCCCGTCCTGCCCGTGACACCACTCCCAGCCACGCCTCGTGGTCAGATGTCTTTCCCCACCGACAACTAGCTGACAATGTGTTTTCCTCCCATTCCTTGCGTGACAGATCACATGAGGCGGCAGCCAATCCATCCTATGACCCATCACGTTCTTGTCTACTGACCAGCTTGTTTTTATACGAGTAGCCTTTCTTTCACATTGTCAGCACTCATCCTTGCTTCTCCTGTTTCCCCACGTGTGGACATGCTTAATATTTTTACCCTTGGTGTAGGTTCGTCCCACTGCACCCTTTCACTTCTTATACCTCCCGCACCCCCTCCCGTATCTTTCAGTCTGATCTTAATCACTTACATCATATACCCCTTCTACTTCACACATACACTTCATCTACCTTATTTACATCATGTCCTCTACAATTTATACACTAACTGATCATTCTCTTAAACTATGCCATAAATTTAATATTTATACTGCTTTTTACATTTTCTCTCTCAACCTCCCGTCTCCTTTCTACTTTTAAACAGTCTTTCACATACCCCCGCTCCAAATATTACCGCCAGGCTCTTAATCCATTCCATTACCAATATTACAAATTTCTTATAATATCTACCTTGTATAAATATAACACTCATTCTACTGACTATCCTCTTGCTCAGTGCGTATCACCATTCCTCTGGGCAAGATACTCTGCCTCCTTATCAAAGTGTTGCTCAGTTCATCTTCCTACCCGACTACTCTAGATACACAACCAACATTCGTCGTCCTCTCCACAGTTCACAACACCGACCTTACAAACATACCAATAGATTCCTTACTTCTCTACTAATTTACACCGTCTTCTTACAGTTCTTCCACCGTGTTTTCTTCTTATACTCTACAACCCAGTCACTGATTACACATTTCCTTCAACTTAGTATTTATACAACCTTTTTACAGTTATTCTCGCAGCTTTCTTTCTCCTACCTAATTCCTCTTTATTACAAGGTTTTCCATCCTCACCCCTATCTAGATATTACCTACTCGTCTCTTAATACATTTTTTTACCATTATATACAAATCTCTTCATATTGTATTTACATTATATATAATATAACACATTCGTCTAAATCTTACTCCCACTTTCGCCTATCTCCTATCTTCCTCGCATCACCCCCCTGATTTTCTCACCCCCTATTCTCTTTTCTATACATAACTCCGGCCCTCCCTTCTCCTTCTTTCTTTCCATCCACTTATCCCTATCTTGTCTCTTTCCTCTTTTTATTGTCCCCTTTTCGCTCTCACCATTCTACGTATTATTCTTTCAATTTCTTTAAAAATCTGGCTCTAACCGCATTTAAATATTTTGATATATTTATTCCTCTCCCCCACTCTCTACACAACCATACTATTATCTTATAACTCCTTTCTACTTTTTCTATCTGTTTCTTGTTCAGAACTTCCTTTTTAATCTCATCTAAGGCTCTGCATTGGTTAATACATGAAGGTCCGACCAACCCTCCCCACGCAAAATACATCCATCTTTATTTTCTCGTCCTATCCACCCCCTGTTTTTAGGAACCTTCATTACCCACCAATATAAATATCTTTTATCCTTTCTGCCATCAAATTCGGTTCTCGGGTTCGTTATTCCCACCAATTTGTTCAATACTGATAACGAGTCTCTCTCCCTACATTCCATTATTAAACTCTGTCTTTCTATATCTAATACTCTCCCCTTTACCCTTTTCCATACCCATTATTTCCTCCCCCCCCCCCCAACCCGCACATCCTAACTCCCCTAACCCTAAATGTTGACGTCCTTTTTGCACTTATTTACTCAGTAACCTTCGTTTTCCTTACTTTTCTGAAATCTATACACGTCTTGTATTAATTCCCCTCTCTTCCCTTCTTCTAATCATACCCAATAATCACACTCTTAGCTATTGTAATTTCCATCGTTTCTTAACATACTAATCTAGCTCCCACATTCGCCGTACAGTCTGGAACACCCATCATAATCTTACTCAATTTCGCCACCACTTGGGTTAGTTCAATACAAGGTAACAGTAAAGAGCCCCAAATCACGATACCAACACAATCGGTGTGAGAATTTGTCATGGCAGAAAGCTTTTGGAGAAAGAGTCTGTCAAAGACGGCATGTACGTTGGTTCAGTTATCTCTGGTACACTAAAATGAGACGCTGAAATCGGAAATTGTGGGAGGCACTGACTGTGTGTCTCTCTTGACATTTACTATGCTTATCACTTACTGGTATGAGCGATAATGTCCGGTTTTCAAACAGACGCCCTGTAATCTATATAAATAAAAATGTAAATGTTCGTTTGTTCAAAATCTTTAATTTCTGAATGTTCTGTACCGATTACCTTGAAATTTTGATACAACGTTGCATTCGAAATCGGGGTTGTTTTAACCCTAGAATCATAAAGCCCCTCCAGGGTAACACGAATCATAAACTTTCGTCTGTCAGACTGCCAAAAAGAAAAGCGCTTTAATAAGCATAAACCCAACATTTTACACAAAACACAGAATATTAAACTTAAAACTACCACACATAGTGATGACAATACACTCTGGTCAGTTTTTCTTCAATAGGCACATTAAATGCACTGTTTTACCTGGTGATCAAGACAAATGTGCTTCGGCATGTCTTACAAAGGAATTAGGTTATTCTTGTTTTCTTTGATGGACAAAACGCACAAACTTTTCTTCCTTCAGCAGTACCTGATTGAGGCTCTTCAGGAATGCCATCTTTTCCAAGAATTTCAGCAATGGTCCTCTTCAGGCTGCGCCTCAAAGTTGGTGTCTGAAGTCTCTCTTGCAGCTTTGGAGCCATTAGCATTTTGGATATATCCTTTGAAAACTCTCGCCTTGAAAGTGGTTTTTGGCCTTTTTGAACCATCTTATGCACATAAATAATGTATCCATTGACAAGTGATGTATTAATCATACTATTAAAGATACACATTGGCTATCTCGTTTTTCTTGAAGAGGACATCAATGTTGACATTTCATCGAAAGTGTCCACGGCACCTTTAGTCCCATTGTAGTCTTCTGCCATATCTTTTTCCGTCTGGCTGCTATTGTTCCTACTTCATGGCATGTAGAAAGGAGGATTACGTTCTTGTTTGGTTTTCCTTTATAGGATACCAATGTTTTTATACCATCATAACAAAACATGGAGGACCCAAGCTTCCTTCCCTTGACTGTTTTCATTTCTGGTGGTATCTGTGGCTTGTCTTTTCTCATTGTTCCAATGATTGTCAGGTTATAGTCACAATGCAGCGAATCAGCCAGACGAATTGAGGTGAACCAATTGTCGGTCATAATATTCCTCTTTGATGCATGTATTGGCCGGGTAATTTCATTCACGAAATACATTACCACTAATGTTTCCTGAAGAGAGTGGTTCTCTGTCTAATTCAGAAAACACTGCCATTATCAATTCATTATCGTGCGTTAGATTTTTCCATTTCAGTATTCTTCAAAGTACAACTCCGAGCTACAACTGCACTCAATAAGGTTTTTAAGGAAATACTACAATACCTGTTTTGATTCCATTCAAGTGCCATATAAAACCTGCAAAGTGTAACATTTATACACGCATGTTCATAAAAACCAGAACACCTTGAAAGACTAGAGATAGGAAGTTCAAATTCAGACAATGTGTGCATTAGTATGTTCTGAAGAAATGGTTAGCATTTGAACCATGTCGGCCCTAACGTTCAAGGTCCACATCGATATCTCGGCACACCACGACCGACTGGTAAAATATTCCTGAGGCTCTCGTTGTCGGTATAAACCGAGCAGATATGCAGGATGCCTCGCAGCCGTATGCGAGAACCGTACCATCAAATGAGTGAATTTGAAAGAGGGCCCATTATTGGCATGAGAGAACGCGTTGCATCCATCCGGAAAATTGTTGCTCATGTGAGATGGAATGTGTCGGCAGTGCAACGGGTGTGTACAGAATGGTTCACACAAGGTCACAGAACATGACGAGATGGGTCTGGTTGTACCATCCAGACACACCCCTCCCCGCCCCCCAAAGAAGTTCGAAACCTCATACGAACTGCATCACAGGACAGATCTGCGTCCTCCTCGGCTCTGGCGCAACAGTGTAACACATGGTACAATATCAGGAGTGACAGTCCGTCGCCGTATATTACGGTCTGGGTTACCGGCGCGTCGTCCACTTCTCCGCCTACCTTTGACTAATGTGCATAAACATGCTAGACTGCAATGGTGTATAGAACGATGTCATTGGGGACAGGAATGGTAGCGAATAGTGTTTTCGGACGAATCCAGGTTATGTTTGTTTTAAAATGATGGCCACATTATGGTTCATCGCGGACAGGGGAGGGGCATCACATCGACTGCATTCGCACAAGACATATAGCGCCAACTCAAGGCCTTATGGCGTGGGGTGTTATTGGATACAACAACAAATCGCAGTTGGTGCGTGTCCAGGCACTGTGACTAGTTTGACGTACGTGCGACCCCTAGCCTAAACCTTTTCTGCACGACACCTCAGACGCCACATTTCAGCAGGGCAATGAGCGACCACATGTTGCTACACGAACACGTGCCTTCCTGTTTACACAGGATGCCAGACTGTTGTCCTGGCCCGATCGATCACCGGACTTGTCGCCTATCGACAATATGTGGGATATGGTGAAACGACGGGTGCGGCTCCGCTGTGACCTAATGCCAACCATCAAAAATGAACTGTGGAACCAGGTGAATGCAGCACGAATGGCTATACACGAGGACGCCATTCGCGCCTTATACGCGTCGATGCCATCAAGCATGGAACAAGTTATCAGTGCCCATAGAGGACCCAGTGCCTAATAGGCAGCATGACACATGCTGAACCTAGGTGACTGAAATGCTAATCGTTTCTGCAGAACATACTAACAAACATGTTATGTGCATATGAAGTTCCTATGTGAATATGAACTTCCTATCTCTAGTCTTTTAGGTGTTCCGTTTTTTAACAACATGTATGTACTTAAGATATATTAATAGTCCATTTAGAATTTCAAATTACTTTGTAGATATCTTCATGAATTTACCGAGCTTAGAACATTTCAAGCAAGCCTCGGACCTATGGGAGTAACGGAGTCCCACTCCCATTTGACAGGCGAGGGACTCCTTGGAAACAACTCGACTAACGAAATGGAATTCGATGGGGAGCTATCATTATTAATAGGGCTTATGGAAGACAGAAGTAGAACCTACTGGGTTACCAAACAGGATGCATTTGGATATCATAGGAGTAAGTGATATTCGGGTAAGGAGAGAAAACGAGGAAGAGACAGGAGATTATGAAGTGTACTTGACGGGTGTTAAAAATGGAAGGGCAGAGTCTGCGGTAGGACTGTTTATCAGGAATACCATTGCACGCAACATAGTTTCTGTTAGACACGTAAACGAGCGAATGTTGTGGGTAGATTTGGCAGATGGAGGAATTAGGACGAGAATTGTCTCAGTATATTCACCGTGTGAGGGTGCAGATGAGGATTGGAATTGACAAGTTTTATGAAGCATTGAGTGACGTCGTGTCAGGGTCAACAGCAAGGGTAGGATAGTGCTACTGGGTGATTTCAATACGAGATCTGGAAATAGAACTGAACAATACGAAAGGGTGATTGGTAAATGTGGGGAAGATATGGAAGCTAATAGGAATGGGAAGCATCTGCTGGACTTCTGTGCTAGTATAGGTTTAGCAGTTAAGAATGCATTCTTCAAGCATAAAGCTATTCACCGCTACACATGTGAGGGTAGGGGTACCAGATCCGTAATAGAGTATATCTTAACAGGCTACGAATTCAGGAAATCTGTAAGGAAGGTACGGGTTTTTCAGGGATTTTTCCATGAAACAGACCACTATCTGCTCTGTAGTGAACTAAGTATCTCTAGGACTGGTATAGAGAAAGTGAAATCTGTCTGTAAACTAATAAGGGTAGAAAATCTCCAGGACGAGGAAGTACATGGATATAATTAGGGAGAAGTTCCGAACAGTGGACAGTAACCAGGTTCAGGATATAGAGAGAGAATGGGTGGCATACAGGGATGCTCTAGTGGAAACAGCAAGGCAATGCCTAGGAACAACTGTGTGTAAATATGGGGAAAAGTGCACATCTTGGTGGAATTATCAAATGAGAGCACCTTTTAAATGTAAAAAGAAGACTTATAATAAATGGCCGCAAACAAGGGCTGATGCAGACAGGGAATTGTACGTAAATGACAGAAACAGAGCGAATCAAATAGTTAGTGAATCCAAAAAGAAGTCGTGGGAAGATTTTGGTAATAACCTGGAAAGGCTAGGTCAAGCAGCAGGGAAACCTTTCTGGACAGCAATAAATAATCTTAGGAAGGGACGGATAAAGGAAATGAACAGTGTTTTGAGCAATTCATGTGAACTCATAATAGAACCCAGCGAATATTTTGAAAATCTTTTCAACATAAAAGGAAATTATCATGGTATTTTCGCAAACAACAGAGCTCATACGGAGGAAGAAATTGATGGTGAAGTTACGCTTAAGGAAGTAAAAAGTATGGTAAATAAACTCCATTTTCATAAGGCAGCAGGAATAGATGAAATTAGATTTGAAATGGTGAAGTATAGTGGGAAGGCCGGGATGAAATGGCTTCATAAAATAATACGATTAGCATGGAGTGTTGGTAAGATACCTTCAGATTGGAAAAAAGCATTAATTGCGCCTGTCTATAAGCAAGGGAACAGGAAGGATTGCAACAAGTATCGAGGTATCTCATTGATTAGTATACCAGGCAAAGTATTCACTGGCATCTTGAAAGGGAGGGTGCGATCAGTGGTTGAAAGGAAGTTGGATGAAAACCAGTGTGGTTTCAGACAACAGAGGGGCTGTCAGGGTCAGATATTCAATATGCGCTAGGTAATTTAAAAATTCTACGAGAGGAATAGACAGTTGTGTTTATGTTTCGTAGATCTAGAGAAAGCATAAGACAGGGTACCGAGGGACAAGATGTACACCATACTGGGGGACTATGGGATCAAGAGTATATTATTAAAATCACTCAAAGGCATTTATGTTGGCAATTTGGTTGCAGTTAGAATTGATGGTAGAAAGAGTTCTTGGTCGAGCTCCTTAGAGGTGTTAGACAAGGCTGTAATATTTCACCTTTGTTTTTCGTGGTTTACATGGATCATCTTCTGAAAGATATAAAGTGGTAGGGAGGGATTCAGTTAGGTGGAAATGTAGTAAACAGTCTGGTCTGTGCTGTCGACTTGTTCTTAATGGCAGATTGTGCCGAAAGCCTGCTGTCTAATATCACGGAACTTAAAAATAGGTGTCATGAGTATAGTATGAAAATTAGCCTTTCGAAGACTAAATTTATGTCAGTAGGTAAGAAATTCAACAGAAATGAATATCAGATTGGTGATACAAAGCTGGAACAGGTAGATAATTTCAAATATATCGGATGTGTGATCTCCCAGGATGGTAATATAGTAGGTGAGATTGAATCAATGTGCAGTAAAGCTAATGCAGTGAGCTCGCAGTTGCGATCAATGGTATTCTGTAGGAAGTTAGCTCCCGGATGAAACTATCGCTACATCGGTCTGTTTTCAGACCAACTTTGTTTTATGGAAGCGAAAGCTGGATGGACTCAGGATATCTTATTCATAAGTTAGAAGTAACGGACATGAAAGTAGCGAGAATTATTGCTGGTACAAACAGGTGGGAACAATGACAGAAGGGTACTCGTATTTAGGAGATTAAGTCTAAGTTAGGAATGAACTCGATAGATGAAGCTGTACGCATAAACCGGCTTCGTTGGTGGGTTCATGTGAGGCGAATGAGGAAGGTAGGTTACCCCAGAGAATAATGGACTCTGTTATGGGAGGTAAGAGAAGTAGAGGGAGACCAAGACGACGATGTTTAGAGTCAGTTTCTAACTAATTAAAGATACGATATAGAGAACTAAATGAGGCCTCAGCACTAGTTGCAAATAGAGGATTGTGGCGACATTTAGTAAATTCACAGAGGCTTGCAGACTGAATGCTGAAATGCATAACGGTCTATAATGATAATGTATGTTGTAGATAGAAATACGACTGCCGAAGGCAGGCGTACATACTAGTGTTCCTCATATTCCAAAAGTAATTTGTTTCATAGCACCTTTGACCATTGAAGCATGTCTCTCGGGAACATCGCAGATATACAAATTGTATACAAAAGTTACAAACTTAATTATTATGTTTCTGTTGCAAGTCCATCAAACTTGTGAAGTAACGAACTTCGAAGTTTGAGTACAGTCAAAACTTTCTTTCGTGTTGTAAAGAGCCTTCCGTACATTCACACAGCTTTCCTGTGCTATAAATAGTTTTCTGTTTGCTATATAGCTTCGACAGAGAGAAGAAATTCTCAACTTATAGTCAGCATAAGCACATAAATTACAGTATATCAATTATTTTCTTAGAATTTCGTCATTATTACCAACCGCATGATTAATATCGTACAGAAATGTATTTAGTATTTTTTTTTTTTTATTAAGCGCTGTATGTTGTACCTTAGGCCTAGTTGACGGTTTAGTTCTCACACAATTGCAGCTGTATTGACATCTATCGGAAATAATTTATAATACACAAATTATCTCAACAAAGAACAGTTCTTATACTGTAATCGTTGATCAATTTTATTGGCTTAGGATACTGTAAGCCATCACATTTAGTTTTCTTCCGATTTGGTGATAGTACTGCAGCTGATATTTTTTATCTCTTTATATCATGACTCCGTTTCTCTTCTTATTCTTCTCCACGTATTACCCCTCTGGCTGGAGGCGGTATAAATACATCCACGGTATCCCCGGCCTGTCGTAAGAGGTGACTAAAAGGGGCCCCAAGTTATCTTAACTTCGGAGCTTGGGTTGGCGATCACATGGTTCTTATCTCAGTCGTTTCAATGCTTTCATTTACTTGTGTCAGGCTCTTCACTTTCATTTATCCTATACGACCTCCCTTGGTAAACTCTTGCTCATCTCCGACTTCGAAGGTATTAGGTTGCGACACCAAGGCAGTCTTTCATTTTCACACCATCTGTAGCCCTTGTCTTTCCTTGGCCGATACTTTGGACGCATCCCTTCCATTTCTTCCTCTGATTAGCGTTAATAGAGGATGGTTGCCTTGTTTACAAGACTAGTTATTTTTAAAATTTTGAATTAGCTGTTTCAAAGAGAGGTTAACGCATATAGAAATAGAATACACTGAAATGTAAAATATCACGTAAATATCTTCGATAATCTTTAAAATTATGATAAAAATCACGTGTAAGAATAAAAGGTATGGTAATCGAGAAAATCACAAATTTGGACGAAGCAAGTGACTAAAATGGCCATTTAGTAACTTACGACTTGAAGTAGTGAAGATAATCGTACCGCATTACAGAGAAAACTATAAAACCTCTACATGCCTCTGAAAGGACATCATGTCTAAAGCGCTGGGCGGAATGCTATGAACTCTAGTATAAATATTCTTGAAGGGAGCTCCCACATAACTAACCACATTTCATTTCAAAGTAGTGACGTGAAAATATAAAATTTGTGAAATTATTTGTGAAAAGTCGCGTAATAGCTCGCTCCCAGACCAGGCACCAATGTTACATGAGCATAGCAATAATTCTTTTTGACGGATACAGTTTGTGTCTTATGTCTGGCGGTCATCTTAAATTAGCGATGCAAAATGTATAACGCGATGTTACGTAGCAACCATGCAGGCTGTGATGTGAAGTATTGATCGATGACCATTACTGAGAGATGTATACAGAAGGTTTCATCAAAGAGGCCTCATCTCATCGTTCTCTAGACAACCGATTACTTCAGTGGCGGTAATTTCATAGACCGAGCCAGTTTTCCCATTTCGATACATTCTTGTCGACTCCTAATTCCATGACGATGTCTCCCGAAAACAATTTGTTAGACGCAAATAATTTAAGTGCCATCAATTTCAGTTCCATTTATTGAAAGACATATTTATGATTTATGATTTTCCCAGAAGAATATTTGACACATTTTTTTTCTATTTGTTTTACGTCGTTCCGATACAGACAGGTTTTACGGCGACAGTGGGATGTAACAGGCCTATGTTTAGGAAGACAGTGATCGTCGTCTTAATTAAGGTATAGTTCCAGCATTTATCTAGTGTGAAAATGAGAAACCACTAAAAACCATTTTCAGTGATGCTGACGATGAGGTAAGAACTTTCTACCTCACTAATGCAAAGTAAGAGATATGTGACCCGATACAAACCACGTAGCCATGAAGGCGATAGCCAGTATATTGTTAGTCTGTGGTTTACCGGGTGTGGTGAAATAACTTCGGCCTCTGTATAGGTTCCCTACACCAAAACGTATTCCTCAATAGATTATCTCTCCTAACTGACCTTAGATTTCCAACAGGGTCAATTTAAGAGCGTCAAAAGCTCTAAAGTGACACAGAAGTCCGGGAAAAATAAAGTAAAATTTTGTTGTATAATTCTGAAATGCAATAGGAATTTTAAACTGGAAACTTAGGTAAATTTGAAAAATAATTATACGGAACAAATATCTGTATAAATTAATATGACCCCGATTTAAAGCGTTACAAAAACGTTACAGATTTTAGTTAATCTTTTCATATACTAACTAGACATCTTACCCGTCGTTGATAGAATAATCTATTAACATGTGTATTATTATATTTCCGTCGAATCCTCATGTTGTTAGGGGCTGCTTGGCCGAGGTGGTAAAGGCGTGCTCGGTTCGCCCGGAAGGACGTGGGTTCGAATTCCCGTCAGGAAGTCGTAAAGTTTAAAAAACGAGATTTCCACTTCCGGAGTTGCATATGGCCCTGAGGTTCACTCAGCCTATACCAAAAAATGAGTACCAGGTTAATTCCTGGGGGCAAAGGCAGCCGGGCGTAGAGCTAACCACTCTATTCCATCACGTGCCGAGGTTAACAATGGTGGAAGCCTTTACCTTCCACTCCTCCAAGGGCCTTCATGGCCTGTACGGAGGTGACTTTTCTTTGCTTTGCTTTGCTTGCCTCATGTTGATGGTCATATTCTGAGCCACGTAGGTGAACAGCTTTTTCGTACCAGTGAATTGTTGTGATGTAGGCCTACTCGTTTCCTGGCTCTGGCCCTGTGTAGTTACGTTTGATCTCTTCTTTTTTGGCAGAAAAACCAAGCATCAGTTAAACTTTTCAAAAGTACAGAGTTCATTTAAAACGTTACCGGTATGACATCCATAGCAACTCTCCAATGAGCTACTTAGGATATAGGCTCATCGACTGTTACTGATATTTCCTTTATACTTTCACTACATCGAAAACATTTTATAAGTAATATTCTAAGTTAATTTTGTCACGAGTAATTTTCCTGTAAAAGCAAACTTAAGAAAGATACACTGAGCTTTAGGTTTCATGTTCCCTATGAAGTCCCCCTCAAGGTGAATTTTAGTGAAAAAACGTGTATCTAAGTTCCTACTCTCCCTTATCTCAAATAAATAACAAGGTTCATGAAATCTGCCAATCCGTTCAAGCTGCGACAGTTTAAAAACAGGCACCAAAAAAAATTAACCCAGCATAGGACACTGTGTTTCCCACTCGATGTAAAAACCGGGTATCAGGTCGATATTAAGGAAGTATAGACTGAGAGACGACTGTATGTATGTAGATATAACAAACAAACAAACGAACATCTGCCGGCCTATTGACGAAACTATACATCGGTTTGTTTTCACACTGTAGTATGGGAGTGAAAGATGGGTGGATTCAATATCTTATTCATAAGGTATAGGTAAGTAGCGAGAATGATTGCTGATACAAAGAAGAACGAATAACTGCAGGACGGTACTCGAAATGAGAAAATAAAGGCTAAGTTAACAACAAACTCGATGGATGAAGTTGTAGGTATCAACTGGCTTCGGCATTGCGGCCATGTGAGGTGAATGGAGGAGGATAGGTTACCGGAAAAAACAATTGGTTGGACCTTGCTGGGTAAAAGAAGTACAGGGATATGTATGGTCAGTCTCAGCTTTTAACGAACTATTTATAAGGGGTGTAAAATTAAACGATGGGTACACGGGTACATTCTGTTTTGTTTCATGATATTGGCCCGAAAATACAATATTATGAAATTATTATTAGTTAAGAATCACGTAATAGTGTGAGCCTTCGTTCTTCATTCAATCACGTTTAATTTATGGACAAATTGAGCTAAATATTGGTAAGGATATACCTGATACTCAGTTCAATCACAAACTTTTTCTAATTTTCCAATAATGAATATCTTCTAAATTGCGACCAATAATATGTAAGTATTCACCGAACTACCACATGTTTCATCCGTTAAGAACCAAAATAATGGGCAAATCGTTTATCTTATAACCAAATAAAGCCCAGCATGTGCACTTAAAATTCAGTGCTTTCGTTTTGTTTTGGAAAAGGAAGCAGGCCATATGAATCTTTCTGTACGTCCAGTAGGTCCGGCGAAGATTACTGCATAACAATTACACCTCAACGAAGTGTAGAAATGAAAATTAGTGACACCGCCAGCAATCGACCTGTCAACGATAGGTACATTTTGTTAGTTCCATAGAATAAAAATGAACAGTGAAATATCTGAACCCACCAATGTTTATCTCCCCACGTAAATTATCATATAAACTGATGACACAAACAACAACACCAGCATGCTATTACGTCACACGTTTCCATTCCGTCCCCGAAGGGGATGGCGGGCCCTCTAAACGGTAACGCCGTCTCTCAGGCAGGGAGATGTGATTCGGTGAAGGTGAGGGGGTGGACGGACGTGCCCTGTACTAGGAATTATCCCGGCATTCGTCTTAATGCAGGAGAATGAAAAACCATGGAAAACCATACTCAGGATAGCCGATGGGCCCTCTCCGTCTCCCGAATGCAGAGGTAGAGCCGTCCTCTGCTCGGTTGTTCGGTCGCTGTGCAGAGCTGTCGGGCCTCAGTTCAGCCGTGGCCTATTGTGGGCCGAAGCCCACTCTGAATCCGCCGACGTCCAACAACAACATCTGATTACTTCAGTTTTATGAAATGCTAACAGTGTTGGTGGTGGTGATTATTGTTTCGAAAGGAAGCACAACTAGGCAAACATCATCTACGTAACACTAAGCAGAGGTAAAAATGGAAGGGATCCGACATTTCGAAAAATGAAGATATCGACCAAAGGAAGACAAGAGACACGAAGGGTGTGAAAATGAAAGACTCCCTAGGCCTCGAGTGTTCTAAATGCCGTCGGGGTCGGAAAATAACAAGAGTTGACCAAGTGAGGTCGGATAGGATAGGTAAAAGTGAGGAGCCTGGCACAAGGAAGTGAAAGCAATGCCAGGACTCAGTTAAGGTCCCCGTGGTCGCCAACACACGTTCTCAAGTTGAGAGCCCCTGGGGCTCTTTTAGTCGCCTCTTACGACAGGCAGAGGTTACCGTGGGTATTATTCTACCACCCCTACCAACAGGGGGAGAAATGCTAACATATCGTTGTGTTCATATCATATTTGTGACAGTTTAGAGTGGCTAATTTTAGTAGAGTTGTATAATTCAATCTACAACACAAGAGTCATACCTCGTGAATGGCTACAGTCTATATTTGTTCCATTGCCGGAAAACACAAATGCCCATTAACGCAACGATCATTGTACAATCAGTCTAATGAGCCATACTCTTAAAATATACCTAAAATAATTCTCCACTGAAGGATCCTCAGAAAATTAGAACAGGATATCAGCCAAACACAATTTGGTTTCAGAAATGCGCTAATAGCAATGGAAGCCTTGTTTACGTTCAGTATGCTGGCACAGAGCTGTTTAGGAGTCAATCAACCAATGTATGTCTGCTTTTTGGATTATAGTAAAGCTTTCGACAAAGTTCGTTATGATTGAATCATCCAAATACTTAGGAAGAAGAACTTGGACGTGAAGCACATTCGCATCATCAGCAATGTTTATTACATTCAGACTGCTATCATTAAAGGAAGGTAGGAAGTTCTCTGAAAAAGTAGTAATAAAATGTGGCGTTAGACAGGGTTGTGTTCTGTCTCCTATGTTGTTTAACCAATGGTGGAAGAAATAGCAGGAATTAAAGTTAATAAAAAAAAACTTAAGATTTGCAGATAACTCATTATTGTTGGCAGAAAACCTACAAAGTTTACACAGACTGACCAACCGAGTCGTGGAGGCAAGTGACTGATTAGACTTAACACTTAATGTAAGTAAGGTACGTTTTATGGTAGTATCCCGAGTACAACACCAAGAGATCTTGATGATCAATAGAGAGACAGTCCAGCAAGTGAAAAAGTACAAGTATTTAGGAACAAATGTGAACTACAACATTGACTGTACTACGGAAATAAAGTCCATGAACGGACAAGCCAGAAATGCATTCAGTAAAATGAGCAGAGTGTTATGTAGCAGAGACCTTAGTTTACATCTAAAAATTATCCTTCGGAGATGGTACGTCTTCTCCGCTTTGTTCTACGGAGTTGAAACGTGGACCATAAAGAAAAGAGAAATGGACAGATTAGAGGCATTTGAGCTATGGACGTACAGAATGATATTGCGGTTGAGTTGGACAGATAAAGTCACAAACGATGAGTTAAGGAGGCGAATGAGAAAGAAGAGGGAAATATCAAATACTGTCAAAATAATAAAGCTGCAGTATCTTGGCCTATGATGCGAGGAGAGAAATATAATATGGTACTGCAGCTGCTCATTCAAGGGAAGATACAAGTCATAAGAAGACCAGGAAGAAGGCACTTTTCTTGGATTGATAATCTGAAAACTTGGTTCATCTGTTCCACTACTGAGCTGTTTTGTGTTGGATATTCTAAAGCAACAATTTCTATCATGATAGCCGACCTTCTGAGATTATGTGACACTTGAATAATAATAAGAAGAATCTTAGAGAACAGAGAAGTTGGTAAGCCGTCGACTATCTTGGTGAGTGTCGAACTCTGTTTTCATACTGTATTCTCGCTCCTTCAAGTTACTGTTGAAGGGTTTGATTACGGTGGAAAATTAACTCTGCTTACAATACGCTCTTTTGTCACTATACGATGTTATATTCCGATAGCTAAGTTGAAAATCTTATATGTCATACTCCTTTGTATCATTCCTCGCTGTGACGGTACAAAATATTAAATTCACGTTGGGTGGCAGGAAGATAGACTTACGAATAAATCTAAATGCAACAAGAAAATCAAATAAGTCACAGTTTGAATTGTGAGATCTCCGGTAGAGCCCGATAATTTGGGGTACCAACTGCAATGGTAGGCCTTCCGTCGTCCAAATCTGAAAACGTGATTTTGAAGATAGGCAAACTGGTACTTACGCAAATCAAGACAAGTGATGTATCCAAACTACAGCTTATATAAACGTAAGAGAACGTGAATATTACACTCTTATCAGTATCAGAAAATTGCTCCTAATAATGAAGGTATCCCGATTGACCTGTCTAAAGCTTTTCAGAGGGTAGATCATGGAAGACTACTGGAAAAAATGAGTGCAATTGGACTAGACAAAAGAGTGACTGAATGGGTTGCTATATTTCTAGAAAATAGATCTCAGAGAATTAGAGTAGGTGAAGCTTTATCTGACCCTGTAATAATTAAGAGGGGAATTCCTCAAGGCAGTATTATCGGACCTTTATATTTTCTTATATATATAAATAATATGAGTAAAGGAGTCGAATCAGAGGTAAGGCTTTTTGCGGATGATGTTATTCTCTATAGAGTGATAAATAAGTTACAAGATTATGAGCAACCGCAACGTGACCTCGATAATGTTGTGAGATGGACAGCAGGCAATGGTATGTTGATAAACGGAGTTAAAAGTCAGGTTGTGAGTTTCACAAATAGGAGAAGTCCTCTCAGTTTTAATTACTGCGTTGATGGGGTAAAAGTTCCTTTTGGGGATCATTGTAAGTATCTAGGTGTTAATATAAGGAAAGATCTTCATTGGGGTAATCACATAAATGGGATTGTAAATAAAGGGTACAGATCTCTGCACATGGTTATGAGGGTGTTTAGGGGTTGTAGTAAGAATGTAAAGGAGAGGGCATATAAGTCTCTGGTAACACCCCAACTAGAGTATGGTTCCAGTGTATGGGACCCTCACCAGGATTACCTGATTCAAGAACTGGAAAAAAATCCAAAGAAAAGCAGCTCGATTTGTTCTGAGTGATTTCCGACAAAAGAGTAGCGTTACAAATATGTTGCAAAGTTTGGGCTGGGAAGAATTGAGAGCAAGGAGGAGAGCTGCTCGACTAAGTGGTATGTTCCGAGCTGTCAGCGGAGAGGTGGCGTGGAATGACATTAGTAGACGAATAAGTTCGAGTGGCGTTTATAAAAGTAGGCAAGATCACAATATGAAGATAAAGTTGGAATTCAAGAGGACAAATTGGAGCAAATATTCATTTATAGGAAGGGGAGTTAAGGATTGGAATAACTTACCAAGGGAGATGTTCAATAAATTTCCAATTTCTTTGAAATCATTTAGGAAAAGGCTAGGAAAACAACAGATAGGGAATCTGCCACCTGGGCGACTGACCTAAATGCAGATCAGTATTGATTGATTGATTGATTGATTGATTGATTGATTGATTGATTGATTGATTGATTGATTGATTGATTGATTGATTGATTGATTGATTGATTGATTGATTGATTGATTGATTGATTGATTGATTGATTGATTGATTGATTGATTGATTGATTGATTGATTGATTGATTGATTGATTGATTGATTGATTGATTGATTGATTGATTGATTGATTGATTGATTGATTGATTGATTGATTGATTGATTGATTGATTGATTGATTGATTGATTGATTGATTGATTGATTGATTGATTGATTGATTGATTGATTGATTGATTGATTGATTGATTGATTGATTGATTGATTGATTGATTGATTGATTGATTGATTGATTGATTGATTGATTGATTGATTGATTGATTGATTGATTGATTGATTGATTGATTGATTGATTGATTGATTGATTGATTGATTGATTGATTGATTGATTGATTGATTGATTGATTGATTGATTGATTGATTGATTGATTGATTGATTGATTGATTGATTGATTGATTGATTGATTGATTGATTGATTGATTGATTGATTGATTGATTGATTGATTGATTGATTGATTGATTGATTGATTGATTGATTGATTGATTGATTGATTGATTGATTGATTGATTGATTGATTGATTGATTGATTGATTGATTGATTGATTGATTGATTGATTGATTGATTGATTGATTGATTGATTGATTGATTGATTGATTGATTGATTGATTGATTGATTGATTGATTGATTGATTGATTGATTGATTGATTGATTGATTGATTGATTGATTGATTGATTGATTGATTGATTGATTGATTGATTGATTGATTGATTGATTGATTGATTGATTGATTGATTGATTGATTGATTGATTGATTGATTGATTGATTGATTGATTGATTGATTGATTGATTGATTGATTGATTGATTGATTGATTGATTGATTGATTGATTGATTGATTGATTGATTGATTGATTGATTGATTGATTGATTGATTGATTGATTGATTGATTGATTGATTGATTGATTGATTGATTGATTGATTGATTGATTGATTGATTGATTGATTGATTGATTGATTGATTGATTGATTGATTGATTGATTGATTGATTGATTGATTGATTGATTGATTGATTGATTGATTGATTGATTGATTGATTGATTGATTGATTGATTGATTGATTGATTGATTGATTGATTGATTGATTGATTGATTGATTGATTGATTGATTGATTGATTGATTGATTGATTGATTGATTGATTGATTGATTGATTGATTGATTGATTGATTGATTGATTGATTGATAGCTCTTAACTTTGACGATATTCCCGTACTCGTACGAAATCATGTTTTGATAGAGAGTTCGTAACTTTCAAATAGCAGTAAATATTTTTCTCCATGCCGTTCCTCCTTTTTTCACAATCTCTTCGTTCTAAAAAGTTGAATAGCACGTTAAAAACACGTGATTAACAGCACACGAACAACTTGAAAAGGGTTGTACTGGACATTTCAATACACTGGATAACTTTTAGGGCTAATACCTTGTACTTCCAATCAGAACTAACCGCTCGTTTCCTCTGGTAAAGGTCTAGTTCAGCCATTTCATAATAAGAATAACTATGTACAGTAATTATGCTCCTGTTAAGTAACTTCAGTAGGTCATCACGTAACCACCCTACCGGCTTGATGAGACGATTCAGGAAGAACAGTCTTCAGTGAATGCTATTGCGTCCTCACGACAACTACGGGTGGAATCTTTAGCGTTCTTATGACAGCTTCTTATACACCATATCAATGATGTATTGAAAAACGCAATCACTCCAACTCACTTCCAGGTCATACATACTAACCAAAATCAAGCTCCAACAAATTTCCAGAAAATTCGGACCGAATCCAAGCTTGAATACAGTTACACTTTCCAATTGTAGGCGATAAATAGAAAGTAATAACCCTTAAAAGGCGGTTCCTGTTCTCCTATTAAAACACATCAGAACACTATCAACACGACTACGAACAACATTACTATATATATTCCTCGATAGCTGCAGTCACTTAATTGCGGCCAGTATCTAGTATTCGGGAGATAGTGGGTTCAAACCCCACTGTCGGCAGCCCTGAATATGGTTTTACGTAGTTTCCCATTTTCACACCAAGCAAATGCTGGGGCTGTACCTTAATTAAGGCCACGGCCGCTTCCTTCCCACTCCTAGCTCCTTCCTCTCCCATCGTCGCCGTAAGACCTGTCTGTGTCGGTGCAACGTAAAGCAACTTGTAAGATATATATATATAAATTAGACCTATTCATGATGCTATTATATTATGATGGGTATTACATAAATAATACGTGATAATGAGGGCTATAAAATATCGTGTCATCATAGCACTATCATATATTTTAGACAAGATTGCCATGATTTGTGCTCGAAACGAATATGGTGTATAATAATTCTCAATGAATTCTAAAATCGGAAGTAGATTAAGGCGTCTCTAAATGCTTTTATACAAACAAATTGCATATTACCTAGCTCCAAATATCACTCGAGCGAACAACGAGAAATTGCCAGGGCACATTTTAATACGTTCTTATTCAAAAATGTAAGAAAACAGGTACCTAAATACAGCAGTGTCATTGTGTTTTCTTCTGTGAGCAGTTAAGAGAAATTCATAACAAAGAGGTTTGAATTTAGAAAGCTTGAACAAAGCTCATTCAGAAGGAATGTGAAAACAAGCCAGCAGACGAAGTATTGAGCACATTTCATGATAATTACGTTAATTAGTGGGTACAGAAGAAAACAAGAGTCAGTTTATTAGTTACTTGAAAACAGAAGAGCGGAAGGAGTATTCATAATTAAAATTTCCTTAGATCATTCCCAAAGATAACACTCCGATTTATTTCCTGTTCTAATGCTTTCCGCTGTTATATCGTCGATTTTCGTCATCATAAATTAAATATTAAGCAAATTAAACTAATCGTATCCTCAGCGACAATTCTACATCTTATCCTGCCCTATTTCTTTCGGAAAAATAAATTCTACAATCTGTTTTACATTGTATGGTTGGAGACTCTCGAAACTGCCTTGTCGAGGCAGTAAAGACGTGTTCAGTTCACCCAAAAGGACATGGGTTCTATACCTTGTCAGGAATTCGAAATACTCAGAAATAAGTTTTCCACTGCTAAAGAGGCTCATGACCTGTGATTCTCACAGCCTGCACCAAAATTATTACGAAGTTAATTCCTGGCAGGAATGTCAATTGGTGTCGAGGTTACAAGTGATGGAAGCCTTTACCTTTTCCTCCTTTCTTAGTCTGTACGGAAATAGCTTAAACATTACTTAGTCAATACAAAGAAATTGGTAAATTCTGAAGGAAGATGGTTAAGAACGTTATTTAATGACATAATTCCTTGATGTTTTCTATATGTTGAGTATTCAGCTTGAAGGCTGGTTTGATCCTCAAAAGCTCCGCCAATAACTGTTGTAGATGACCCAGGCGTCACTGGAGAGTCATGCTAGGGAACCGGGGAGCGAGGTAGTTTTCCATCGCTTTCCTCGCCGAGCCAGAACTTGCTGTTACATATCAGTATGCCAAACCAACTGAAATGCACGCACCAACCCTATGAGTGACATTTTCATTTTGATATGCAACGATTTTACTATCATCGGTCATATTTCAGTCACTTTCATATCGCCAAAGCCAAGGATGAGACTGGGAGTGGTGGCAGTGGTGATTATTGTTTTAAGAGAAAGTACAACTAGACAACCATCCTCTATATAACACTAATCAGAGGAATAAATTGGAAGGGATCCGACACTTAAGGTATCTGCCAAGGAAAGGCAAGGGCTACGAAGGGTGTGATAATGAAAGACTCGCTAGGCCTCGAGTACTCTAATGCCACCGAGGTCGAAAATAACAAGAATTGACCAAGGGAAGTCGGATAGGATAGATGAAAGTTAGGAGCCTGGCACAAGTAAGTGGAAGCAATGCCATGATTCTTCTAAGGGCCCCGTGGTCGCCAACCTACGCTACCAAGTTCAGAGCCACTGGGGCTCCTTCCAGTCTTCTCTTACGGCGGGCAGGGGATACCGTGGGTGTTATTCTACCGCCCCCACCCACAGGGGGATGAGACTGAGATAGGTCAATTTGTTCTAACCCATACCAGGAAAAATGAAGTACTGTAAACACTCGGTCTCGCCTGCAAATTTCTTTATGTACAAAACGAAATTACGTCTCCCTCTCAGCCTTCCGAAAAGATATCAGTCTAAACTATTGGTGGGTGGAATCTCGTGAAATATTGCACGACATTCTCAGAGAGACCTGTTACATGACGTAACTATTCATTTCAAAAACACAGATTTGAAAATACACTGCCTGACACAAATAGTTAAGCAGCCGGAAGAAGTAATCCAATATTATTCAGTTTCGGTATACATGCATACCATTGATGTGTGAGTAAATGGTCAGGTTTACAATGATCTTTACTGTGTAGAACGCCCACCAGATTGCATTCGTGATGGCACCGTCCTGTTGTTGATAAGTTGTTACCAGTCAAATGCTGTGAGTCAGACAGTTAAGTAAAACGTGCAGATGCCTTGCAGACGCGTTAGACAGCCTATCCACCAACTGACAGCATTCGACAGAGGCCGCATTATGGTACTGAATGAGGCTGGTTGGTCATATCGTGCAATTGTCAGGCATGTGGGCCATTTAGATGTCACAGTAACCCGATTTGGACTCAGTGTGTACATTAGGGCAGGCAATCACGTCGTACAGGCTCGGGACGACCAGGATACATCACCCCGAGGGAAGACCGTCGGATGTTGCACCAAGCATTGCGGAATTCCATAATTTTGGCACCCGCCATCCGCGAATATGTACTGGAGACTCTAAAACACCCTGTGATTTCCCGCACAGTGTCTCGACGACTCACATCCGCGGGATTGGTACCCTACCGCCCCATGCGTCGGTTGCCATTGATACCACCACACCAACGCCTGCGTTTGGCGTGGTGCCTTGCCCGGGAAGCATAGACAGAGGACGATTGGCATAGTATCATGTTCAGTGATGAGTCCCGCTTCTCCATAACCCCCGACGACCATCGTGTGCGGGTTTGGCGGCGTAGAGGGCAGAAGGAATGTCCTGCCCATATTGTGGAAAGACGAACAGGCGTAATCTCTGGCATCATGGATATTGGATATGCATACGGGTCACCCGTAATAGTGCTTCGGCAGACTTTTGACGGCAGAGCGATACGTTACAGGTATTCTGGGTCCACACGTTTTACGACTTAAGGCACAGCACCCTGTGACATTGTTCCAACAAGATAATGCACGCTCACACACAGCACATGTGTCTAAGGACTGCCTAGAGCATGTTGAGGTCCTCCCGTGGCCAGCAATATTTCCGCACTTCTCCAGCTTTGAACACGTGTGGGATGACATTGGACGGGACTCCGTCCCAATCTGCGGAATCTGGAGTGACAGCTGCAACAACTGTGGACGAACTTGCCTCAGGAGAAGATCCAAAGGCTATATAACACCATTCCGAACCACATAAGGGCATGCATTGCGGCCGGGGTGGTGGTGGTGGTGGTGGTGGTGGTGGTGGTGGTGGTGGTGATTATTGCTCTAGGAAGAAGTACAACTACGCAAACATCCTCTATATAACACTATTCAGAGAGAAAAATGGAGGGATCCGACACTTCGAAAAATGAAGGTATCGGCGAAAGAAAGGCAAGGGCCACGAGGGGTGTGAAAATGAAAGACTCCTTAGGCCTCGAGTACTCGAACACAGTTGGGATCGGGAAAGAACAAGAGTTGACCAACGGATGTCAGATAGGATAGACGAAAGTGAGGAGCCTGGCACAAGTAATTGGAGCAATACCAGGACTCAGCTAAGGGCCCGGTGGTCGCCAACCCACGCTCCCAAGTTGAGAGTCCGTTGGCCCCTTTTAGTCGCCTCTTACGATAGGCAGGGAATACCATCGATGTTATTCTATCGCTCCACCCCCCACACAGGGGGGAATAACATCATTAACGGAAGGGATTGGGTTTCACTGAATTTAATGTCTCCACTTTTGTTGAAAGATCGTATGTGTTGTTTAAGGTCCATGTAAATTATACTTTTGTGCGTCTGAAATATTGCGTAAATGCATTATTTTTCAAATTAGTCTCACGGCTTAACATAAGGATAACTCTCAAAAAGTGCTCCAACTCCACAATAAATACACCTGCAGATTCTTTCGATAATATTTCAGAAATATTACGACCTATCTTCAAACAGTCATAATAAGTCTTTGATGCCTTTGCTATTAATGTGTGGTTTAGGCAGCGAAATACTTCAGATCGTACTACACCTGAGGATAGTGTTGATGTCAAATAATCCATAATAGTAGCTACTGTAAGGGTTACGAATTACATATCGGTGAATGGTAAAAAAAAATGAAAATCACCGAGTGAGTTCGTTGTGCGGTTACTGTCACGTATCTGTGAGCTTGCATACGGGAAATAGTGGATATGAACCTCACTGTCGGTAGCCCTGAAGATGGTTTCCCGTGTTTGCCAATTTTCACACCAGGAAAACGCTGGGGCTATACTTTAATTAACCCACCAGTGGTCGCTGTGTGGGCAAAATGCTTTCTGTCCTTTTTGGCATTTTTTTAGTCAACATATCCTTGGTCATATAAAAATGGTATTGTTTTCACCTCTTAGATCAGTGTTTTCGTGTCCATTTCAACAACAACAATAAAAAATGCAATACACTACACAGGCAACAGACTCGAAACTCAACTGATCGCTGTCCATTTTGTATTTCTTTGAGTGATTATCAGTATATTCTCTCAAACTATCATCAGTATGCTGTCGTTTTGATGTACAGTAGTGTGTGTTGTCCAATACGTATAGTGTAAGTTTCTAAACCAGTCTATGTTTAAATTGAACAAAACTCAAGAATTATAATTACATTATTTGCCCATTGTTGTAAAATTTACTTTTGGATAAGGCGGTCAACATATTTATTTACTTACTCTGCTTATGAAAACTTCCTGATGGAGTATATTACCGTGTTACTGTTCTTAGGAAGCGGTCGCGACTTCTAGTTGTCATCCTATAATGTTATGCGATTTACATTGGGAAAGCATGGGAAACAATTCCGCGGACGTCCAGTGAATCAATTCCAACCTGATTATTTCCCAAATCCCGCGAGAATTTTCTACAGTGACTAGTTTTCTAGCGCTTAGGCACCACACTTTGCCAGTCCTGTAAACTCCGACTTCTGTTAATCCTTTCTTGTGCTATACTATTTGATTTGTTGCCAAGTAATAAATAAGAATCGATCCTTTTAACCCGGCAGTGGTCGCGTGGTGAGTGAATCCCTCACTTCTCGAAATGAAGTGTTGTCATTGCCCGACCCATGTGCGCAGCTCCCCTCCGCTCTAGGTATTCCTCGGCCAATCCCTTATCTTCCATGCAGCATGTTCAATATGAGTTAGCCGTTCACTAGAGAAGAGTTATTTTTGTTTTTAGTATGCAGTGCGCTCGGTGAGGGATTTGCTCAGCACGCGATCACTAGTGTTACTGTTTTATTATAACTCGACAATGTACCTCTGGTGTATTGTTTTATTTGTTAGGGTGTTCTTTCATTAGTGATTTACCGAGTTGTGAACATTGTGTAGTTATTCAATGGCTAATTCACAAGAATAGCGAATCCTGCAATGGATGGACGAAGTGGAACAGGAACTAAAGCAAGTAAGAAATACGGTTGGTGAAAATGATTTGGCACAATTTGGTGATCCTTATGACAGTGAAAATGAGGGTGAGAGTGACCACGTGGAAAACAGTGATCATAATACTGATTCAGAGGTATTGGGAGAAGAGCTGGAAGAGGAGCAGCGTGTACCAGTACCTCGTTATATTGGAAAGGACAACTGCACGGTGTGGGGCATCCATTGTGCACCCAGCACGTCAAAGACTAGACACGTCAACCTTATCCTTAAGTTACCAGGCGTGAAAGGAAATGCCAAGTTTGTCAGATCACCACTTGAGTCCTGGAAATTATTATTTCCCTCTGAAACGTTACATGACATAGACTCGATGACACACATTGAAAACTTTGTATTGCTTTATATTGTATTTATGTATTATTTACATTAGTAAAATAAATACATTAGAAGTCCACTTCAAGATAATTATAACACCAAGGAAAGGATAAACAATAAACAAAACAGATTTTAGTATTGGTTTTGAAAAGAGTGAAATGCTCACCACGCGACCACTAACGTAACTGAACAAGTGAGCGAAATGCTAATCACGCGACCACTTTTGTATCAGAATGACATCATAATTCTCAGACCAGAATATTATGCTGGAAACTAACACCGTACATAATTCGTGGACCATTTTCGTTCATATTTACGTGATGGGACATGTTCGTGAACACTTCCATATCATTAACAGATGCATTTAAGTAAACTACTTATCACAATAACATAAAAATTACTGGGTGAGGGAAACCCTCAGACGCGACCATTTATGTGCCACCGACCACGCGACCACTGCCGGGTTAAAAATGTCTACTCTTCTTCCAAAGGTTTTGTTAATAGGAAAATCGAAATATCATATTGGGCCTACATAAGGATAGGTTTGAACGCTAATTTGAAATTAATGAATAGCTACTGCTCTATAATAGTGGATATCTGACTTGATATCCAATAGTAGTGTTCACTCATGTGGCCCGCTCCGAACTGTGTATTTAAAGCTGCAACGAATGTCTACACTAACATACTTTTGAACATGACCAATGCTGTTATAGGTGGTGGTGATTATTAACAGCAAGTACAACTAGGCAACTATCATCTATATAACACTAATCAGAGGGAAAACATGCAAGGGATCCGACACTTCGAAAAATGAAGATCCAAAGAAAGATAGGGGCCACTTAATCCTGAGCGCTTACACATAACACACATCTTAAACCAACATTTATACAAGAAGTTATACATTATTCTGAATCATAGGTGCCTAAGACATTTTACACCTTCACATACACATCTTCGTTCCTGTCCGCACTAGGAACTTTTGATACTAACAATGAAGTATCGTATCGTACGACCAGGCGCGGTCGGCGATTGTCAAATATTATCTAGGCCGTACAGTGTTCGCTGCGCTGACTTTGTTTCTTCCACATGACGAAGTCTCTCGTCTCACCTTAAATTTTACACTTGCAAGCTAGACACAATGCCTTCTTATAAATGCTACTGGCATCTGCCGATAATTGATATTATTGTCACTGACTTCCTACGATCTAAGGATCATCGTAAAGTTAAACTGAACTGAACACTGTTAATATCACCAACATGGCTGATCGTATTTGATTTTACAATATCCAGCTTAAGTGCAGCGCGGATAAATTTGCACGGAGCGGCAGAGATTCGACCTACAACCCTGCCCACCTGTTGTATGTCTTGTCGCTCAAATCAATCTTATTTATACGTGCTTTGCCTCCTCTTTCGGTTCAACAGAGGTCAACCCCGAGAGAGGAGGGTGGTTTTCTTAAATCGGTACTTGGAAGCCGACTTGCATGTTGTAAATTATACCACAGAACAGTCTGATAATAAACACTCACACGTCGTAATCTCATCCACATTCGATCATAGATTAATAAGATATCAATAGATTTCCGTCCTCCAAGTTTCGCGCACGTATGAGCATCGCTACTGGTGTGGTGTCGTTCTGACCAGTAGCAGTCCAGTTGGGGGTCAATTCCTAGAAATTGATACCTCAATTTATCGAACTTATTGCCAATTCCTAAAATTCCTATATTTGAAATTCTGTTGTTTGAATATTTTATTTATTAATCGGAAAGATAGCCGGATTTCATATTTATTGTTTCGAAGCTGGCTCACCTGCGGCTGATCCAGAATTTTGTCATTGGCGACAAACTCTAGCGGGTCTTTTAAATGTTCCCGTCGGCAACCTGACGACAGTATACCCCGAGGCCATGGGAAGTTTGTTTTATCATTTCCGAGAATTGGTTTCATCTTGCGAACTCTCCTTGTTCAGAAATAACCGTCTTTACTTCCTGGTAGCAATTAGCACCTTTGGTACTGTTCTCCCCATTTCACTTGTTGTAAATGAAGGGAGCGGACATTTCGTATACATTCTGTCTATTCTTGCAGGTGTTGTAATACTGTATTTCACCAGCAAGCCCCAGCTTCCAATACGTATTTCATTATTTCAGTATCTTATCAATTCATATCAATGGTATCAAATCACGATGTGATGGCCCTTCCCACACGGGTAGAGTATTAATGAATTAATCTTAAAGGATAATGTTTTCAATGAACTATTAATTACTGCTATAATAAATACTGCTAAAATAAATATTTAATAATATTGATTGGCTGTAAGAACGTTATCCTTTGTCTAAGATCAATACTATCGATATCACGTTGGAATGGCATTTAAGTATGATGTAGCTATATGGTGTACGGGATATAAATATGACAGTTCTTTAAGAATCTTGCAGGATTGACATTGAGGTCCGAAACGGGGGAGGAGCTTACGGTCAGCTGTTTCCAATATGGCGGCGAGATAGTGATGGGAAGTAAACACGACAGTGATCGGGTGTGCGTCTGTAGGATTTATTAAGTGTTCAAAATCTCTTTGGTGTCGTATGCGCAACTGTTGAGAGTTGTCGGAGATTTCACGCGTCCATTAGTGCAAGGGGAAGAAATATTCAAGCGTAATTACTTGATATGTGTAGGTAAAAAGTTTGAAACAGAAGAGGAAACTGGTGTTGTAGCGTTGTGTTTGCAATCATACCACATCGATTCAAAACCGCACAAAGTTAATGTTGTCTTGAACAAGGGGGTGAAAATGTGAAGCTACTGTAATTTTCCACTATTAGAGGTTATGGAGTAATTTCTTGTTGATTTGGTCCATGCCAAAGTCTTAGCCAGGTGACGGGGGAGTTACCTGTTTTGTAAACTGTAATCTTGGGGAAGAAAGAAAATAATAATTCTACTAAGTAAATGTTGTAAAGCAAATAAATCCTAGGCTTTATACAGGCTTGTGTTGGAACAGCCCACATAAACTTAATGTTCTTCCATTTTTACCATCAGCACAAAATTTAGAACTTACAATCGACAACAATAAGTATAAAAATTATAACTACCTACAGAATATGCAGAGCAAAGTTGGAAAATTATAATTTAAGAGTACTATAACCTCCACAGTCACAGCTGTTTGGGGTTGAAGAATACTTGGTTTGTCCAATTCTACCAAATAATGGCTTCTAATTTAAGATGACCGGGCGAGTTGGCCGTGCGGTTAGGAGCGTGCAGCTGTGAACTCGCATCCGGGCGATAGTGGGTTCGAACCCCACTGTCGGCAGCCCTGAAGATGGTTTCCCATTTTCACACCAGGCAAATGCTGGGGCTGTATCTTAATTAAGGCCACGGCTGCTTCCTTCCCATTCCTAGACCTTTCCTGTCCCATCGTCGCCATAAGACCTATCTGTGTCGGTGTTACGTAAAACAAATAGCAAAAAAAGCTTATGATGGCAAAATACTACATATTTTCTTTCTTTGATAGAAGTATTTTATAGGCAATTTAAATGCAGTGCTTAATTACTACCAGTTAAAGATATTACTCACATGTAGATAGTTAATTTACTGCCAGCTGTTACACATATGAAGAAGTTTACAAACAGCGGATTACATTCTATGTGCGGCACAGAAGTATTAGGCTTCAAGTTTATCAGTATTTTTGATGTAGCTAAATCTTTGTGAATACAAATTAGAGACAATAACTATCAATGAGTACAATAAACAGTACCGGTACCTACGCTGTGGAAAGAAGTCGTCTTCACGAGAATGCAGACTGCACAGTGTCATGTATCGCGTAACGCGTTTTCCAATTGACAGCGCGAAAACCCATCTTTCTCTCTGAACTTTCTGTACAGGAATGTAGTGAACAGATTTCGCATCCGTTTTATACGATTTGCAACCGTATACAGAGCAGTACCTCCTCAAATTTGACAATTTTCTTTCTGTTTCCACCATGACGTCAATGCTTCGCCATGTAAATAAACGTCACCAGTCACTATGTTGCAGCTTCAACATTCTACCGCTTGGCTGCGCCATCCAACTTTTCTGACGTCAGTAGTGGTGTGCTATTCTAGAGGTTCACGTTTCATATGAAAAATTTCTTTGCAACTCTCTTCGACAGTATGAAGAGCAATCACTATTTTTAGTTTCTTTTCTATGTGATTGTGTGTATGTTGTGCTGCTGTTCGACTTCCAGCCCTTCTAATGGAACTATGTTCATTTTTATCAAATATAGGTAAATTGGTAAATGTATTCTGCAGAGGACTTACATTTTATCGTTTTAACTTCTGCTTAGTTGTGTGTAGTATAAACTTTAGAATGTCTTACTACCCTTTCTAGGAAGCATATTTCCTAACTGTTTATTTCCTTCTAACTACAGTGCAGTAGGATTGGATTTCTGACTACGTAAACCTTACACCTTACCCCGTCTATCTTAAAAGCCACGAAATAAATAAGGAGCTTAAGTAGTTTCCGTACTGTGACCACAGCACACTGCACACGTTAGCAGAACAGAGGGATTTCATATGACTGAAGTATTACTGGACAAAGCAACATGTGGTGTTAAAACGTTAAAGGAGCTTAATTATACAGAATTAAACTGGTTTCGCTACACTAATTTAAACGGCAAATAAATCAACTCCTTGGATGTTCTCAACTGTTTATGTACCGCAGTGGCCGCACATCAGCAGGAACGGGTGACTTAATGAGAATACTGGCCTTATACCATCGAACGAGTTCCCATTCATGCTTCGCCACTCACAACCGCAATCAGCTATCTCAAACCACCCCGCAAACACCCGCTCACAACTTTTCCCAGTTATTGCTGCTAAATTCGGTAACGAAGCACCGGAATTAAGGGATTCGCCACAAAGTATCTAAGTAAATGTTACAATATTGTCGTAAGTATAGAAATGTCTTCAAATCAATTGAATCAAGCAAATATCCTCCCCGTTATCAGGAGGCAGAAGACAGTATAAGGTATATGGTCCCACCTTTCGTCAACCAATTGTGTGCCTTCAAGGGGCCACACAAGGGAATCACTTAACGAAATATGACTAACTGACACAAGGAGGGAATATTGGAAGCCTGGGGACCCATCTCTTTGAGTGATATCGCAGGACAGACTGTAAGTATCCCTCCTTATATTATTTCCAAGGAAAAAGAAGGCAGAAATCAACAAAGTTCATTTATTTTTTTAATAAAGTTTCCCCGCTCATGTCCAGTGCACCCTTTAATCCATCAATTCCTTTTTATTTACTTCCTTCCTTTCTCAATCCGTTTACCCTCAAGGGTTGGTTTTTCCCTCGGACTCAGCGAGGGATCCTACCTCTACCGCCTCAAGTGTAGAGTCCTGGAGCGTGAGACGTTGGATCGTGTGGATACAACTGGGAAGGAGGCCCAGGCGACCTCACTTGCTGTGTTGAACAGGGGTCTTGTGAAGGGGTGGGAAGATCGGAAAGGATGGACAAGGAAGAGGGAAGGAAGTGACCGTGGCCTTAAGTTAGGTTCTATCCCGGCATTTCCCTGGAAAAAGAAGTGGGAAACCACGGAAAACCACTTCGGGAATGACTGAGGTGGTAACTGAACCCCCTCTACTCATTGACTTTCCGCGGTTGAGTGGACTCCATTCCAATTCTCGTACACTCTTCAAATGTCCTGGCAGAGCCGGGAATTGAGCCCGGGACTCCAAGGTGGCAGCTAATCACACTAACCACTACACCACAGAGGCGGACATTTATCTTATTTTATTTTATTTTATTTTATTTTATTTTATTTTATTTTATTTTATTTTATTTTATTTTATTTTATTTTATTTTATTTTATTTTATTTTATTTTATTTTATTTTAATTTCGCTCCAGAACACTGTCCTTGAGGCGGCAGAAGAGAGATTGCTCTCTGAGTCCGAGGGAAAACCAACCGTGGACGGTAAACGTATTAATAAATAAATAAATAAATAAATAAATAAATAAATAAATAAATAAATAAATAAATAAATAAATAATAAATAAATAAATTTAAGTATGTGAACAATAGGTAAGATATACATGTTTATTCGTGTCTACTGCGTGTTGCTTCTGAGCTCAGTTCACCAATACATGTTCTGAGATATTTTCTAGTCTGGAGTTTTTTTGCTAGTTGCTTTACGTCGCACCGACACAGATAGGTCCTATGGCGACGATGGGACAGGAAAGAGCCAGGAGTAGGAAGGAAGCGGCCGTGGCCTTAATTAAGATGCAGCCCCAGCATTTGCCTGGTGTGAAAATGGGAAACCACGGAAAACCATTTTCAGGGCTGCCGACAGTGGGGTTCGAACCTACTATCTCCCGAATACTGGATACTGGCCGCACTTAAGCGACTGCAGCTATCGAGCTCGGTCTGGAGTTTTTAGGGTGGATCTTTTTCCTATATAAATTACTAGTCTTTGAAATTCTTTATTTAAACTTGTCACTACCCTCATTTCTTTCCTAAATGAACCAACCTTGCCAATGCAACATAAATGGAGAATATATATATACATATTGCATCAAAACTAGGTCAGCGATGCGAATTCCTCAATACTTCATTGACAGGGTTTAATATCTGTGACTCCTAAAATGACCCCATTTGGCTTAATGAATCGTGTTCTAGCGTGAGAATTGGCTACACGGAACGGGACATGTAGTTGTTAGTTTTAATTCGAGAGATGATGGGTTAGAACCCCACCATTGGTTCCGGTAGTACTCAAGACGAACTTCTGTTTCCCTGTTTTCACACCAGGGGATTTAACCTAGGTTTTCAACGTACAGAGCAGGCAATCTGGGCAAGTATGTAATAATATCTGAAGCTATAAAATAAGGCCAAACTTGTATCCACATATTTTTCTTTCTTTCTGTCTTTCTTTATTAATCTGTTTACCGTTCAGGGTTCTTTTTTCCAGGGACTCAGCGAGGGATTTCATCTCTACCGCCTCAAAGGCAGTGTCCTGGTTCGTGAGATTTTGGATCGGGGGATACAACTGCGGAGGTGGTGGTGGTGGTGGTGGTGGTGGTGGTGGGGGTGATTATTGTTTTAAGAGGAAGTACAACTAGGCAACCATCCTCTATATAATATTTGCCTCAGAGAAAAATGGACGGAATCCAACACTTCGAAAAATGAAGGTATCGGTCAAAGGAAGACAAGGGACACGAAGAGCGTGAACATGAAACACTCCCTAGGCCTCGATACTTAATGCCATCAGGGCAGGAAAAGAACAAGTGTTGATCAAGGGAGGTCGAATAGGACAGATAAAAGTGAGGAGTCTGGTACAAGTAAGTGGAAGTAATGCCAGGACTCACTTAAGGGCCCCATGTTTGCCAAACCACGCTCCAAAGTTCAGAGCCATTGGAGCCCCATTTAGTCGCCTCTCACGACAGGCAGGGGATACCGTGGGTTTATTGTACCACCCCGACCCACAGGCGGACAACTGGGGAGGAGGACCATTACCTCCCACCTGCTATGCTGAACAGGGGCCTTGTGGGAGAATGGGAGGATCGGAAGGGATAGATAACGAAGAGGGAGAGAAGCGGTCGTGGCCTCCAGTTAGGTACCATCCCGGCATTTTCCTGGAGGAGAAGTGGGAAACTACGAGAAACCACTTCGATAATGGCTGAGGGTGGTATCGAACCCCCCTCTACTCAGTTGACCTCTCGAGGCTGAGCCGACCGCGTTCCAGCCGTCGTAGCACTTTATAAATATCGTGACAGAGCTGGGAATCGAACCAGGGCCTCCGGGGGTGGCAGCTAATCGCACTAACCAATACACCACATTGGCCGTATCCACATATATTTTAGCAAAACATTTTAATCCTCTCTACAAAATTAATTAATAACTTGGAATACGAGGTATGTTTTTGGCTAACGTGGGAGGATTTAGAGGTTAGAACACAGCTGGCAACTCGACAGCACTGCATACAGATATGAAATGGGCAATATTTTGGATGTAAATTAATGCAGTTCAACCATGTGCTCACTGATTAAATTAGATGAATAACGATGCAGTCAGCTGTCCAATATCCAAGGTTAATAACGAGAGATTCAGAGAACCGCGTTACGCTGTGGGTCTGTATGGCCCACTGGTAAAATGTAATTTACCAGACACACTTGATGTATAGAGGCTGCCTAGCTCAGGTGGTAACAGCGTACTCATTTCGTGCGAAGGAGGTGCATCCTGTTCTCAGCCAGGGATTCGAAAAACTTAGAAACGAGATTTCCAATTCTGATAGGCACATCCATCGCCTACTTAGCCTGCACCAATTTTATTTATTTATTTATTTATTTATTTATTTATTTATTTATTTATTTATTTATTTATTTATTTATTTATTTATTTATTTATTTATTTATTTATTTATTTATTTATTTATTTATTTTGCAAGTTGCTTTACGTCGACATAGAGACACAGATATTTTTACGACGACCATGGGACAGGAAAGGGCTAGGAGTGGGAAGGAAACAGCCCTGGTCTTAATTAAGGAATTATGGTACAGTCCCACCTTTTACCTTTTGTGAAAATGGGAAACCACGGAAAATCATGTTCAGGGCTGCCAACAGCGGGGTCCGAACCCACTATCTCCCGAATGCAAGCTCACAGCTCAGCTCACAGCCAACTCGCTCTGTTGAAAGTCGTTTATTAACTATCGTAGAAATGAGGACACGGTATTCATGTTTTGTTTTTTGTTTTTGTTTTTTTGCAAGTTGCTTTACGTCGCACCGACACAGAATAGGTCTTACGGCGACGATAGACAGAAAAGGGCTAGGAGTGGGAAGGAAGCGTCCGTAGCCTAGCAGCTCTAGCCCTAGCCCTAGCATTTGCCTGGTGTGGAAATGGGAAACCACGGAAAACCATCTTCAGGGCTACCGACAGTGGGGTTCGAACCCACTATCTCTCGAATACTGGATACTGGCGGCACTTAAGCGACTGCAGCTATCGAGCTCGGTATTCATGGACTAGGCTGCCGTGAAATGTCCATGGATGGTGCATAGAGACGTTCATAGAGTTCTTACTGCCCATGACACGATGAAACTATCCTGCCTGGTGGTGATTCGCCGGGGTCGACGTGTGTGTATCCTCATGTTCCCATTGTGTGCAACAACGACGCTGTCAGAACGGTTCATGTGGCGAACAATGCTCGGAAACGTCCAACTTGCCTCTCTTAGTTTGACGGTTCGGCTCCTTTCATACGTATCTAGCTGGTCAAATGCTTGTCGAATGTGCCCTCGGATCATGCTGTGCATGGCTCACACTGCATATAAGGCCTTATCCAGTGTCTTGTAACTATGAATGAGATAAAGATATGTACGCCCCCTAGTGGCACGTCCGTGCTAGCAATCAGCAGGGGTGGATCTACCATAAGGGCCAGAGGGGCCGGGCCCCACATTTGTAATCCTTCGTAAATTATTATTTGTACTTTTTATTGCAAACACTATGAAGCGAGTATGATATTCAACGCTAATAGTCTGTGAACGGCCTTGGTTCTGTGTGAGGCAGGCCTCAACCACCTCGCCTCCCACTTGCTCTCAGCGGCGACTGTACACACCTTCAGTGTTGCCAACTTAGCGGATTTTCTGCTAAATTTGGCGGAATTAGAAGACTGTTGGCGGAGAAATATATCATTTAGCGGACAGCGGATTTTTTGGCGGAATTCTAGATTTATTATAGCGGAATTTAGTGTTTGATCCATTTTAAGATTTTTTTCAATTTGTACTCCAGTCTGTCTCCGAGCCATTCCGTATTTCTTGTCAGGAGCTAGCAGTCACATACGGAAAACATGTTATTTGGGTTTGATGTTATGAGATCATGGTATTATAAATTTGTAATGCGTGGTGAATGGGTACTTATCTGTTAGTGGACGAATGACGACAGATAATGAAACTGTGAGAGAGTAGCATTTATATCTATGCTATGAGGTATGAGTGATGCTAGTAATACCATTCTTTAAGCAGCCAGTCCCTGTTATGAATGGTGTGAAAATATCGCTCATAGGGTCGGTCGGTGCATGCATTTCAGTGGGCTTGGCAGACTGATATGTAATAGCAACGGCTGGCTCGGTGAGGAAAGCAACGGGAAACTACCTCACTCCTCATTTCCGTAGTACGCCTCCTTAGTGACGCCTAGACTATTTATGACAGCTGTTGGCTGAGCTGCAGAGGATGAAACCAGCCTTCGGGCTGAATACCCAACATATATACATGAAGGAAGACCGTTTAATGAAATGGCCTGTTCTGTGTGTGGCCCTTGAGGTAGGGGATTCACCTAGTTTGCACCCGGCACTAAAATGTCTACAAGTTTTAGCTCACCGGTTCGCAGGCAGGGGGTTAATCCCAGTGAAACTCACATATCAGGTGAGTGAAGACATTTACTTTTTATTATTATTATTATTTATATTATTAATATTGATCATTTTTTGCTCATCATTTGAGATCGGATTTCTTGGCGGAATTAGCGAATCTTGAAAATATATGTTGGCAACACTGCACACCTTATGTAAGAACTACTATCTAGCTGGATCATAGTGTAAATAATCCAATTAACATTATTATTGTCACAGCTCACATGATTGTATTTACCGTATACATGTAATTATAACTATCTGATTGTTGCAATATTGTAAATAGTCCAAATTCAACATTTATTTTAACTTTTTATTGTAAAACTCCTTTCATCCCATCTCATTGTATATACTGTATTCAAGTAAATGTAACTCTATAATTGGTATCACATTGTAGAAAGTCCCATTACAACATGGGTTCTACTTCTATAATGTAAATTCCTCATCACCCCTTGTCATTGTACATACGGTATTCATGTAATTATAACTCCCAAGTTGGTGTCTTATTATAAACAGCCCCTATGACATATGTTCTACATACTGTATATGTGAAAACTCTTATCTCACATCATTGTATATATCATCACTTGAATTCACCAGTCGCAAATCGTAATTTGTAAATAGTAAATGAAACGTTGTAAAAGTCTGATACAATAATTGTAAAAGACCCAAGATGTAAATAAAGCACGCAGCCAGAGAAAAATTCCCCCCACCTCCTGCACCATGCCACGATTAACATGAACACAGGCATGTGAAATAAGGAACAACTATTAATGCAAAACATTCCTACATAATAACAGTGTTCCTCAAATATATTTGTGAATGAGTCTTTGTACAGAGTTTTCAATCATATTCACAAGTAAACAGGAATCGGCCTACGAATTTTTGGTGTTAAGGTAGCAATCCACGATGTCTGTGTAGGATGGCCACGCTTCTTGACATTAATTTCACGGAACAGTGTACTCTTCGCCCTTAAAAATAAAAAATAATGTCCATTTTACAACATGTTTATGAAACATATCGTATTACTAATTTAATATTAATTCGATATTCTGTGCCGGCTCCCCTAAATAATAATATCAATTATTATTATTTAATTAAAGTAATTATTTTTCTAATATTTTTTACATTCTGGTTAATAGCTACATTGAAGTGCATACCCGATTACACCGGCGTTTACGTTTAGCCCTTTTACTCAACTCCGGTGTTTGCTGCCGCCATCGACGCCTTCCATTCTTAGCAGGTGAGATGGATACCTCTCTAACAACGGGAGCTAAGTCTTCATCCTTGCAGAAGAATAAAGAATTAAAAATTCATAGCATGAACCTATGAAACTACACTGAACAATACAGCAGTTTAACAGCTATATGATGGCAAGCCACAATAACCCCTATGGAAGTCACCTAATGATGCCCATCTTAGTCCAACAGTCGTTTATGGTTACTTGGCTCCATATAAATATCTTAGAAATAATAACATACTTCCATTAAATATTACCTTTATCTCACAGTACTACATGCACTGCATTGTCATGATAAGCCACATTGTCACATGCTATAATATGGCATACCACATAATAACATTTTGTTGATGCTTACATCTGATGTTGATGAGATATTTCATGGATTTGGCTGATAATCCACATCTACAACACTGTCATCGCACGAGGATTCACTCTCAAGACAATCGGCTTCCGTCTCGGTTCCAAAATGCATTTTTTCATCGAAACAACAGCTCACACTGTTTCCTCTGCAAGACGCCATCTTGCTGTGGCTTACCATACTAAACCACAAAAATGATATGCTGTGTCTTGGTGCAATACATAAGAACAGAGCGTGTGCTGCCATCTCTTGGTTTCTTCAAATACCACTCCTCCAGTGGCTTGCCATCCTCTAGCGGATACAAAATGCATACAAATCTCAATATTGCTCAATGTGTGGCTTACCATTATCTAGCCCCGAGCACCTCATTTAACATCTTCAATCCGTTTCTATTTTAGTACTGTTGTTAGTCAACAGTTGATTCCACTCATAGCTCGGCGTTTCACCTATTGGCAGGGATACGACACAGGATAATATGTATATTTCGGTTTAATAAAGGTTTCATTTTCCAGATAAGATGTATGTTTCACTCCAACCATTCCCGAAAAGATAATGTAGGTGTTAAAAATGTTTTCCCTCTAATTATTTTGAGCAGTGTATAAACCTGGTGCCCAAATGGGATAAGAATTTTACGACACGATTCAAGAAATTGTAGACAGCATATTTTTAAGCATTTGCTGGTGCTGAATAAGTCATTACAGTTTTTAATATACGTTTGATTGTCTTCAGGTGATCAAGATGCTGGTTGCTGTAGTGGTCCTCTTTGTGATTTGTTGGGCACCTCTCTTGATCTACAACGTGATCAAGGCGTATGGTTTCATCCCTAACAATGCTCCAGGAACCGCGAAACACGTTGGTACTGCTTTCCACCTCATGGCTTATTTCAACAGGTATGTAAACTTCCTGAAACTAAGAACTTGTTTGTTTACAATTTTAGCGAATGACTCCAGTGAAACAGGTTTGAAGAATATATTGGGTAATAATTGTATGTAAAGTTGGTGCTTGAGGAATGCAACGAAAATATGACTGCCTTCGCTATTCAAACCGGAATCTGCCAGTCTTTAAAAATCTAGTTTCGGAGGACAGTTGAATGGATGCAAACCATAATGGTATAAGTAGCAGTTTGATCATTCAGAGAAAAAGGCATTTAAACATCTTAACATCCATATAAAGCATGCTATTTGTAGTTATACCACCCATTATTAGAGCGCAGAATATTACCGCTATCACTTGTATTTCTTTGCTGGTGAAAGGATACATACTCCTGGAGTTACATCCTGCACTTAACTCATTTTTTTAAGAAAATGTCACTTATACCGTTATGGTTTTCATCCATTCAGTTAGTCCTTCCATTTATGACGACCTGTTAACACTTAAGTGTTGGCCATTGGCCATAGAATTATCCTGTACATTACCAGCTCTTGTACCCGTCGTTGGCTGTTCAGTATTTGACGTGACAGTGTCTATAAAATCAGGCTAGCTATACAGTATATATATATATATATATATATATATATATATATATATATATATATATATATTTATTTATTTATTTATTTATTCTAACCTTAGCATAAGGAAATCACATGCTAACATTAGGGCCTTCAGCTCCGAAACTAAACATTAAATCCGATCCGAATCATTCAGGAAGTATTTCATTGAAAATTTGAAACGTAAGAGGAAATATGACACACAGTCTGTCTCAGTAAAATACATGGAGATTTGGAGATGATTTGGTTTCTGAGTAGTAACACCGCAACTAAAACATATGTAGATGATTAGAATGCCTGGTGGTGGTGGTGGTGGTGCACCTAGGTAATCACCCTCTCTGAACAAATTAAGCGGAAAAATACATTTATAATACAACAAAATTATTTATTCGACGAAAGGATTTCGAAAACAAGTACAAAATAAAACAAAACGAATTGTAATGAGCCAAAAAGTCCACTAACGAATCAAAAGAGAACGTGAGTTCCCTGAGCAAAGGAACACTTGCAATTTAAGTACTCTTGATTGATGCGCTGTCGCACATAAAGCGGATGATATCAGCAGGAGTCGCGTCATCGGCTAGTATGCGTTCGAGTGCTTCCTGCAGGCCGAGGCTCCGTCTTAGGCCAGAGAGATCGAAGCACTCTGTCAGAATGTAGGCCACGTTGAAGTCGGAACGACAAGAACACACTGAGGGCTCTTCCCTCTTTAGGAGATAAGTGTGCGTAGATCGTCCATGACCTATCCTCAACCTACACAATACTATGCCCTATATCCATGAAGACCGGAAAGAATACCGCCACACAGTAATTGTCTTCTTAATTATTGTCAGCTTGTTTGGAGTTCGGATAGCTATGCCAAGTTGGTTCGACGTAGCTGAGAACAAATACCTTTAGCAGGTACTGCACCCTTGCTTACCGATTGTCAATCTGCCTCTGGCTCTTGTAAATGTAGACTCTTCTGTTCTCAGTGCTTCCGGGTTTTTCAGTCACTTGTTGATATGAATCGGTTGGTTGTATAAGGAAATCTAATAATTAATTGAAATAATATTCAAGAAATATGCTTAAATGGATTTAGTATTCATTTTTTAATAAGTTCAATAGATGTGAGTCATAAAATAAATAAATTGTCATTAACGAAACAGCTGACAGAAATTTGTCAAAAATGTGGATAAAATGAGGACCACAAAAATATCGGTTCTGTTATTACCGGTACTGTATTGATTCAAGTTAACGTAAATTGCCATTGCCAGAATAGAACTCAATAATAATAAAAAATGAAAAGATAAAAACCTTGAAAATTACTACCGAATTACATGTAACGCCGTTGGTTGATTCTCTTGGTCCGTGAAGATTCAGTTTCCACAACTGAACTCCGAATTTTCCTTTAACTAAGGTTATCCACCGATTATAAAATACCACGTAGGATATCATCAGCCACCGAATGGTCCTTTAATTGAATCGAAACAAACTCCGGTTGTATTTGAGCCGATTATTTATGCATAAAAAGCGAATTTATTTCACACCTTAACTTTCTCCTTGGCAAAGCATGGTGTTCCGAAATTCAGTATTATCAATAGCTAACCACTCTGTAAAAATATACGCTCACACCGTGTTGTGTCACAACCTGACACCCGGCATTTATAATACTTTGATAATTAATTATTTTAAATTATGTAGAATACTGTTCCACTGAACTGAAAATTTAGAAAATAAAAATCCTTGAGTTTATATTTAAATTAAAACACAAGTAACGTTCAGGTAATGTAGGTTTATAATAGACTAATTTAAAATGAATAACCAATAAGTACGGATAGACGAAAATTAAAGTTCTCGCTTCACTGAGTAACGATCGGTTTATGAACGATACCAACAAAGAAAAATAAATGAAAAGACTAACCTGAAGTAATGGCGTCATAATAAACATCACCAGATTATCAATAGGAACTAACGCGAACTTATATTAAACAAATGGCGTTCAGCAAAATGTGGAAAACATAGTTCATTACAATAATCTTTACTAATACTGTGGTAGGAAACAAAAGTGATACACCTCACTCATATAAAATGAAGATTAGTTGTTCGGTTCAGTAATCACCACCATCATCATGACCATTGGAGAAATGTACTACTCAAAATCTATGATCAGTACTATCATAAACAAAATTAAATTATATCTTGAACATTTAACTTCAGTGATCAACACCAATCAAATCAGCTAATGCAATATCATTGCAGACTGAACTGATCGTGTAATCATCAAAAAAGTATTAATTATCACTGGAATAAACTAATCACTGGTCCTTGCAGACTGAACTAATATCGCTAAAACAACTAAGCACTTATCATTGCAGATTGAACCGGGTGTCTAATTTGATTAACAGACATCCATAAAAACAAACTAACTACTTACCATTGCAGACTGAGTTTACTATCTGTCTTGGATAATGATTAACACTAAAAATAAACTGAGAACTGATCATTGCAGACTGATTTGTCCAAAATTAGTAACAGTTATCAGCAGAACTAAACTAACATTGTAAACTAGTGACCTCTCCAGTGCTGGATGTTAATTCATAAAACATGGAATAATGACATGATAAATCATTCTTGCGTCGTTAAGTCTCTTAACCCTACATTATTCCAACATTATTGCAGCAAATTATCGCGTGTGGTCGGCTAACATCTAACCATCCTCATATAAACACATGAGAGTCAAAGCCACACTCACTGTCACACGTAATGATACGAACACTAACAAAATTATACAAATTAAATCTCATAATGAATATAACGAATCCACGAAACCAAAGAAGAATTGGAGCAATTCGATAACTAAAGAAAATCCCAAATAGTTATTCCAATATTAAAAAAACTCATTTTCTTCCCAGTCACAGCTATTGTCCTCAATAAATGTCGCAGCTTTAATTTAATTTAATTTTATTTTATTTTATTTTAATCCCAAAACGACAGTGCTACGTTTAAAGAACGCTACAATGTAATATTAAAATTTCCTGTATATCTCCTACGAGCTTACGGAATAATATTTCATTTCAGAATCCCAGAGTGTGCTCGCTCCCCTTGCTACGCGAACCACTGACCTGAACACCTATGTCTGATTGCTTGTCTGCGGTAACTTTAATACACTAAAAATCCCCTTGAAACAAGCCATATTTCTCTCGTCCACCTCATGATGGAATCATTCTCCCAATAAATTTCGTCATATGTGAATATCTGAGATCGCATAGTTATGTTGCAATACTCGCTCGAGCCATGAAATACATTTTTCGCTCGGAATCCGAAGCACAGTTATCATAAATGCCACCTCTGGCATCCCACAACATATTTCCACGGGGCATTACTTCTCAGACTTCCGAATCATATCAGGGGGTATTTTTGTCAGCAATGCCTGAATAATTCACACATAAATTACATTCTACCTATTTTCTTATACATATATTTCTGCGATTCAGTTTCTTCACATTCGACTCCATTGGTTTCAAACGCAACTAATCGACCTCAGGTAGTTTCTCAAAAGGTCTTAAATGACCTGTGTTAATTTCACATATTACTCGTACATTCAACATCATGCCTTCTTTATTAAGATTTATTAAACACAGTGTGTACATTACAGAGCTTTACAGGAAGTTGTTGTCCTCAGCGTAAAATCATAATTAGTTTGTCCTTGCTATGCACTCGAGTAAATGGTACTGGTCACATCGTTGTCCACATAGTGTACAGATGCATTGGCCTGATGCTTGGTGAAACCCTCGTTTGATGAAGATTCTCTAGTGGAAGCCATGAACCGCCACTCTCGTATGAACGTGTCGCAGTGAGAAATTCGGTTCCTTCCGTTCGTCTGTATTCATGGCTGGTGTGAGATAAAATTCGTTCTCAGTTTCATTAGCCTTTTCTTCCCTTTCTCTTATATGGGTTTCATATGCAGGTGTTTAAGGCAGGTTGTTCTTTATCACTAACTCTCTGATGAAAAAATCTTTGGCGGCCGGGCGATAGACAAGTCTAGACTTTGCTGTTCGTGAGAGTCTAAAGGCTCTACCTAGATAGGTTACTTTGACTAACTCTTTTCTCCTGAAGTGTGCGAGAGTGAGGTGGGCCCAAATTTGGGTAATTGTGTAACAAGGTTTCGGGGCAATCTTGATGTGAAATAAACTTAAGGCTCGCTCAAGTGATAATTTTTCTAAATTCTTAATTGCAAACTAGCGAATGTACCCGTGCTTCGCTACGGTATTCTACATTGTATTCGAATATCGAAGTAAATAGTGTACATGCAGTAAATAAGATTGTTTTAAAATTGCATGTCTCTTAGCGTTATCCGAGAAAGAGCATGGGGAGGTCCCCGTACGTTGTTTCCAATGTAAAGTGTTTGTTACGGATTTGTGATATAACGGCAGGCTCACTTGCCTACTGGCATTCACAAACGAGTTGGGAAGTTTACATTATAATTGCAGGCCCCATTGCCTACTACGCGGACAGAATCGATTTGGGGAGTTTTCGTTAAAATGGCAGCTCCACTTTCCTACTTCCAGACCGATAACAGTAGAGGAGTTTCTATTATAATGGCAGGCAATTAACCTACTATCACTCGAAATTGAGTTGTGCAGTTATCATTATAATGCCAGGCCCATTTTCCTACTGTCAGCCAGCTTACTGCCAGTCACACCAAGTTGGTGAGTTTCCATCAAAATAGCAGGCCACTATGCCTAATGCCAGTCGCATTTTAGATGAGGACATTTCTTTATAATGGCGGGCACCCTTGCCTACTGCCAAACACAATCGGGTAGGGGAGTTTTAAACAAAACTCCATGCTCACTTGCCTTCTGCAAGTCAAATCGAGAAGGGAAGTATTCATTACAATTGTAGGCCTTCCTTACTAATGACAGTTACACAGGAGTTGGAGAAGGAACCCTTTCCTACTGCCAGTCAAAGTCGGTGTGGGGAGTACTGATTACAATATCAAACCCACCCTTTCTCGATCGCTAAAAATCGACATCAGTGAATATATATAGATCGACATACGAAAGTATATGCGTGTTTACAATATTGAAGACCTTCATTTACAGATTAACTGCTACTAAACGTACGTCATATCGACAAAGGATTATACCATACGACACGCCGGATTTAGTGGCCTAAATGGCTGGTCGTATGATATGTCATCTATTCTTGGGTCAGATTGAGTTAGAAACGTGGAACAGGGTAAAGGTTTTGTAAGATTATCTCACATTACATTACTTTTCCGATAATTATGTGACAGCTACATACATAGCATTTGGCTCACATGGCTACTGGTTGGGCAAATTTTCGTGAAGAGTTTGATGATCCTGTATTTCATATAAGTAACTGAAAGTATGCATTATGCAGGTGAAAATTCCAAATTGACTTAACATCGATTAATAGAGAAAAATCAAACGTAAAAGGGATACAGATAGGGCAAAAAGTCATAAGACCAAGGTTGTAGATCATTCCAAATTGAACGGAGATTGTGCAATCCGTTATGTGATAGGAATTTCCGAAGGTCTGCACCATCATTAAAATTGCCTGCATATTTCGATATTCTTCGGGGATAAAAAGTGAAAAATTTAATGATCTAGGATGTTTTCCGTTCGTTACAGGCTAAAACCTATATTTTTTTTCAAATTTCAATTATCTTCTTTTTCTTCTTGGAGATTATGCCGCAATCTGGATTTTGGGCGAGGCGGGTAAAAATTAGGACTTTCAGGAAACTAAACCAAAAATTATGGAGATGGTCATTATTACCCCTTAAACGGAAAGCTGTACGAAAATTTCGCCAAAATAGTCAGTGTAGAGGCACACAGTCGTTACGATTTGATTTATATAGATAAGGAATCTGCTCCATGTAAAACACCTTTTGGGCTATGTCCGCTGGACTTAACCTGCAAAAGTGACCATTCATGATATCTCCCTTGTTAATCCTCGTGACGAAAAAATGCACATGAAAAAAAAGCTTTAGAGGTGGAATTCCATCACGTTTGGTCGATTTCCAGTCAGGTTGGTCTTGTTCTGTATATATTGTGGAAGAGTAAAATCACCATTTCGGTTCCCTATAAACCGCCAGTCCATTCCGGAATATGAAATGTTATTTACGTTTAAAACCTACCTTTGGACAGGTGGATGCTAAATATAAATTTCTGTTCGAATGTCATCAGTAGTTTTCAAGTTGTAAGGAATACGCTTTACACGCACCCGCTCGTGAGTCATGTCCGATGGGACTTGTACAGAAAAACGGCCCGTTAATGATATCTCCCTCATTAATCCTGGTATCGAAATGATGCACATGAGAAAAAAGGTTTAGAAATTAATTTCTACCAAGGTAGGTAGATTTCCATTAAGTTTGGTTGTGTATATTTTGTGGAAGTGCAAAATCACTGTTTCGGTTTCGTATAAACCCCCAGTCAGTTCAGGGATTTGGAAACAATATTTGCCCTAAAACCTATCAAGGACAGGTGTATTCTAAATATGAGTCTTGGTGGAAATACATCCAGTAGTTTTTAGCACTCGCGTACATACGGCGTAATTAAGGAAGAAAATAATACAGTTAAGAAAGTTGAAAGTAATAGAAAATGGATTTAAACTGAGGACAGCCGGATAACGACAAATATGTAAATGCCAAGTGAATGTATTGGAAAATCAAATGCCCCTCAATAAATTATGCTAGCGTGAGTTATGGATATAATAAAGCGGTAACAGAGGAGAAATTTAGGTCCAGTGATTCTTAGGTAAACAAATAATAAGAAGATGGCTAATGGTGTTATTACTTAATCTATTCGAGGGCGGTTGTAAATTCCAACGATATTCCGCAGATAGGCCGATTGACGCCTCTCTTGCCTTCTACCCAAGGAAAAACCACGAATGTAAAAGCATGATGAGGAAAATGGCAATACGTTACTTCCCTGCTGGCATGCAGTCAGAGACGTTGCCATGGTAACGTGTAGGTTCGTTGTCGGTCTGTCGGTCACTCAATGCAAAGCATGATACCAGCGGAAAATTGTAAATTTCTCCGTCATGTGAAGAGTAAGGTAAATTATGAACAGAACGAAAGTTGTTTATAATGAAGGGACGTTTCACGTACGGTAAACTAAGTTTACAGAAAATCAGTAGTATAAGAGAAAATGGAGGAAAACCATTCTGGTTTTCCTATAAACCCCCGTCTATTCAAGGATTTTAAAATAATATCATATCGAAACCTTCCCCGGGATGAGTATACTCTAAATATGAAGTTTGGTTGAGATCTATCCAGCCGTTTCGAAGTGATGGTGGAAAAACCTTTCAGGTTTTCCTATAAACCCCCCGTCTATTTAAAGATATTAAAATGATATGCATATCGAAACCTTCCTCGAGATAAGTGTACTCTAAATATGAAGTTTGGTTGTGATCTGTCCAGCCGTTTCGACGTGATGGTGGAAAGAACATTCTGGTTTTCCTATAAACCCCCCGTGTATTCAAAGATTTTAAAATGATATGCATATCGAAACCTTCCCCGGGATGAGTATACTCCAAATATGAAGTTTGGTTGAGATCTATCCAGCCGTTTCGACGTGATGGTGGAACAGACAAACAGACAGACAAACAGACAAACAAACAGACACGAAACGTAAAAACCACCGATTCGGTCTTGAATTGACCTAAAACGGATAAATATCTGAAAAATTGCCAAAACAAAAGGAATTACAGACAGCGGACCCCTACAATTTTATTTATATAGATATGGTTTTGATAGCAGTTGTGCATCTCTCTTCTATATGCTTCGTGAACGATTTTCTCGTGACTTGCAGTGTTAGTCCTAGGTATTTGTAAGATTTTATCAGCTATAGTTGACTATTTCCACAATAGAAGATATCGTCTTCGAAATGATTCCCCCTCTCCTGAATTTCGTGACTTTAGTTTTGTTGGTATTGCCGTCTCGTTGACTGCTTTGTGTTCAAGAGTAAAGCATGTTCAGTCCTTTCCTTAGGGCCAGAGTGCTTTTGGAAAGAAGAATCATGTCGTCCGCATAGAGAAGCATTGTGATGTCTTCAGATGCAACTTCATTTACAACGTCGTGGGTAAATATATTGAATAGAAACGGGCTAAGAGGGTCACCTAGGAGGACTCCGTTAATTTGGACCATTGGCCTTGATTTGACTCTTTCTGAGACATTAAACTTCATTATGCTCTCGATTAGTAGCAGCAAATCATTTTGTATACCCTAAATAGTAGTTTTCTTATCAGGATGTCCCGTTTTATATTATCGAAGGCTTTAGTAAAAACTACGAACGCGGAAAATAAATGTCCTTTTATTACCTTGGTCGCATCCTATATGTAGGACAGTACTTTCTCTATGGCTTTTAATGTGGACTAACCGGTTGTAAAACTGTGTTGTTCCTCTGGAATGTGTACCATAGCCTGTGGCTGAATATGTGTTAGAATGATATCTGAGAGAACTTTAAAGGGACCGCATTCGACTGCAATTCCGTGACAAGCGTCGGGGGAGTCTTTCAGTCCTTTTCCTTTGTATAAAATTTGGATTATATATTCTCTCCTCTCTCCGGGGATCTGGTGTTGCTTGATGCACTCGTTGAATAAAGTCGTCCAGATCCCGATAGTAGGTGGTAACTACTTTCCAAATATTGCGTTAGTCAGGTTATAATGTCATGCTGCTTTTCTCCTTTTGCTTCGCAAGAAGATCGACCGAACCTCCTCTGCAGTAACTGTTAGTACAGTGTCCCCTGTACCAACGGTGTACCTCCCTTCATGCAGTTGTAATTGGTTAAATTTCTTGGTAAAGTGTTCTTCCCATACCTCCACTGGGATTTGTGAATTTACCGTACAGCGTATGGATTCCAGAATTTTGTAAGGGGTATTAACCCCTTCCAATATAGTTTCTAGTTCCTTCTTTCTGACGAATTGGAATCTTTTTCCTTTCACTTAAATTCTATACTTTCTTCTTTCCTCTACGTACCCCATCAACGATTCTTGAGATTGGATTTGTCTCCACTTACGTTGTTTGTTTAGTGTCGATCTTCTGTGAATGTAAGTCTCTTCGTCAAACCATGGTTTGCTTACTTTGTTCTGGGATTTCTCTCTGGTTGACATCATAAGCGAAGTTGTAAGCATCTAAGATGCTTTATTTATGTTGCCTCTTTCGATACAAACCATGATTCCTACTTTATTCAGATTTTCATTGAGCTTTATTATATTGATTTGGCATGGAGACCAGCATTGTGCAGTTCTCCTTGGTTTTCTGATGTCTATAATGTACCCGCTCAAAGCCTGAGTCCCAACCAGCATTTATCTCAGGGAGTGTTACGGTCCGAATCTATCGAAACTCATAAACAATAAAAAAATATTTTGAGATATAAGATCTCAAACTAAATGTAAGGGCGCCATCCAATCAGTACTACAGGGTTGAACGGGACACTCTAATCTTTATCTTTAAGGCTCATCATAAAACACACATATTATATATATTCAGATCAAAGGGAAATTATGAAGGCTCCGTCCTAGGAATGGGGACGGATATTTAAACGGTCACCAAGGGTTTACTATTCTACAAGAACAAGAACCTGGAACTGTTTCCTTGCAAATGCTAAAGGAGCATTTTATTTAAGTAAACAAATGAAATTTTATACACAATCAAAATCTGTTGACCCTTGATTTGCCGGTAATTTGGCAAATTATTCCTGAAAAATGATTACATAATATTTATCACTTTTGACCACCCTTCCATTTGGGTGGTGGAACCGTTGATATCTGAAGGTATCAGATTTACCTTCGTTAACACCATGACCCTATTTGATCACGGACCAATTACCTGTTGGCTAAGTAGGCGCGATCACATGGACCATGTTATCGCCTCCACTTTGGTTGAGATGAGACCAACCCGGGAAACTACAAACTCTCCCCGGGTTCCTAACCAAGATATGCTAATCGTTATTTGAAGGAATACGACAAAGGGACTCTAACCTAATGGTCCAGATGTAGGGATTTGCCTTCATTTTACACATATTAACTTAACTTATTATTTACAACCAATTGACATTATTACGTTAATTCGCCAGCTGACTTCCCTAGTATCATCCATCATCATCATCCGAATAATAAGAAAAATAAATAAAATAAAAAATATTTTATTAAATATTATTATTATTATTATTATTATTATTATTATTATTATTATTATTATTATTATTATTATTATTATTATTATTATTATTATTATTATTATTATTATTATTATTATTATTATTATTATGTTTTGTAGAGATCATGATTATCGTAACCCGTAATCATCCTCGGAATAATATTTCAACTTTTCGCGATTTTTATTTTCATCTGAAATAAATAAAAGTAGCTTCTTTGATTATTCTTCTTCTCCTTCTTCAAATATTCTCATCATTATTATTATTATTATTATTATTATTATTATTAGTTAAAAATCTCAAATTTTTCATTTCAACTCCCAACATCATTATTATGTCCAAATTTTAAAAAAAGTAAATTCTTCTTCACAAAAAGTAGTTTTTTATTTTTATTTATTATTATTATTAATTTTTTAAAAAATTTAATTTTGCCTGTTACACGGTAGTCCACTCTTAATATGTTTAACCTCTTTCACAATTTCGATTTATTTTGGCACTAATCAATCCAGATATGATTTACTTGGAATATTATTATTATTATTAATAGTATTATTATTCTTTCGAGAATCTTTATTTTTATTCCCCATCTTTATAATTTAGTCACATACGTTCTCTCCCAAACAGAAATCACCAAGATCCGAATTCACATCGGTCGGGCCATAATAGTGTTCGAACCCGCAACCTTATTTTCGTACTGTCGTCAATTCATGGAGACCATATGCTCCTAAGACAATTCTCAAATCCCATAACACCTCGCAGTTGGGCAAATACCTCCAATCTCTGCAAGTGTTAAATTATTCTTCCTTTCTGCAACCTTACCAATCAGAAAACCAAACATTCAAAAGAAAAGCACAAACATCAAGAAGAAAACAAGCACAATACTTACCGAAAGGCAGTAGCATAAAATATGAAGCGTGGAAGGCAAAGCGAGAATTAAAAAGGCCAGGATCTTACATAACTTTGACAGGTTGCCAGGTAAACATTGCTAGCTACTAAATGACACACCAGATAAATTTGAAATGAAGAAAATTTACTAAGCAAATATAATTTGAAAATGGTATAAAATAAGAACAATAATAAAAAATATATATATAATTCTTTTTCTAAAATTTAAAAATGCAATCAAACTAGATGAGGAAAACAGTACTTTAAAATAAAGTTGAAATTAAGGAGAAATGAAGCTCACATTAACATAGGCTTCCGCCGAAATTAAGGTTTGAAAATTCATTAATAACTCATTACCTTACATACAGGAAATAATATTATTTTAAAATTGGTTGCAACCGATATGCGGGCCCGCGATATAAAATCACTTTAAAACTGAAATCTGCTACACTACAAGATACTAAGTTACAAGACGCACACAAGGACACACGAAAAAGAAGAAAATTTAGTGGCTCCAACCGCGAATAAACATTACACAAAAGAAACGAGCTAGATGAAAACACAATAAAATAATAGTGCACAGCAATCCCAACAAAATGAAGTATTTTAAAGGAAAATTTACAATTAACGGTGCACTCATAAAAAAATAAAGAATACTGAAGCACCCAACAAGAGCTACCCGTTACCGACGCGAAGCCAAGATCCCATAATAATCATCAAAGCCACCCAAAATATTAACGTATCATCAGATTAGATAAGAAGGGGTGACATGACGTAATAAAGACAAAAGCAAGGAACCCAAACAATGGGAGAAAAGATAATAAGACAACGAAAGAAAACTCCCATTATTAAACTTAATTTCGACCAGCAAATTTCAATTTTAAGATTGTAAGTTATTAAAATAATATTAATAATAATTATTATTATTTATCCAAGAGGTGATAGAACCAGTTTACATTAGCCTTACTTAATCAATCACCAGCGATTTACATACTTTAGAACAGAGGGGGGCCGTGGAATGCACTACGATGCGAATATGAGGTGTCATTAATTAAGGCCCGTAACAACGCGATAATCATTACGTACAGATAACCAGCCACGAAGGCAATAGGACAAAATCAGACAGCAATTACAACCAACCAGGACAACACTAAGGGAGAAAACACGCACCGAAATGAATTACCAAAAAATAAAAGTAATAATAATAATAATAATAATAATAATAATAATCGTCATCATAATGAACATCAGGAAACACAGTTGGGAATAATGGACCCCGACAAAAACGTAAGACAAAATCACTTACACAAAATATCACCTCATAGATGCATAACTAGCGATCCCGAGCTCCCTACATTACATTAAATTTTCTTTTTCCAACCGGTTCGGTTCAAACAGATATCAAATTTTGCTTACAAGGTTGCACTATACCAAAATTGTCGTTTATAATGTTGCTCATGTCCGCGATGAAATTACTCACACTGGTGCCTGAACGAATGGGATCCCTTCAATAAATTATAATTTTCAGTACTTACTTGGAGTAAAGATATCCAAACTTACAAGACACTTGAAACTTTTCATACCGATAACGGTTACACACTGCACCAAGTTTACATGTTACATTAGGAAAATATTAAGGTTGGAGCACACTGAATAACTTCAAAAAAAATAACACAGGGCCTAGCCCTCACATTACACTTTAACCCCCGGAGTCAAGCTCCATTATAATAGCTTTCCCTTTTCGCCAAGCCGTCTGCTTGGGAGCTTCATACAACACAGCCATCTTGGAGAGTAACGGGGAGCTGACTGCTGCAGACTACTGAGCTCACACCGAGCTAGCGATAGGTCAGTCCCATAATTCAATGCGTGCACCGCGAAAATGCGCAGAAGTTACAAATGATAATTCGGCGCATTACAGAGTCCAGTCAAATGCCTGACAATAATGGATAGATAACTTGAATTAAATTGGTCTGGTAACTTCCACAGTTAGGAAACAGTTCCAACAATGGCCGATAATACAGATAACGGCTGGATACACAAGTCGACATGACAGATGAATAAATAAATACACTTAGATGCTTTGATGTAATAATTCAGTTATGTCCAGTAAATATTAGTTCCATTTTCACATTACAGTTCTCCCCTCCCGAAGCCAGAACACAGGGGAGGCACAAGTCCAAAACAATGGATAGCATGCCAATGGTATAATTTCAATGTCCAAACAAATCTTCATACGTTGGATACAGGAAGAGAGACACCAAATTTTTTTTTCAGGTTCAAATAACAAGGAATGGTCTTACTTGGTTGCAGGAATGTTGATCTTCACACAATACTAGCAGACTACATGTTGAGTGTGAACAGAATGGGATGCAACGGGGCCAGCGTCTCATCACGCACCACACAAGTTGACAGTACATTATTCAGCACATTGATCACACCAGTACCGAGCGCAGTAGGGAACCACAGATATCACACACATTAGATCTCCGATCAGCAGATGCATGGGTGCTCGCGCGCGCAAATAACTGGAACACCACACACAGGAGCAGAAAGAGAGGGTCCAAGTGTACATAGCAGACCATAATAAACGGAAATGATTCAACCACAAATGTTAGGGACCACAAAATTTTTCCAACTAGGTTTCCAGGACACCTTAGCAATATTTCATTATGCTTCGAGGCGTTACACAAGTTCCACATGTCCAAATTTACCAGCGATAATAGTTCAAATTTTGCACCCGAGTTAAACACATAAGTAACACCGTTAACGTCATTATAGCAGACCACATAGTTTGCATCGGCATTTGAAGAATTACCAAAATAATTTAGTTATTTTACATCTTTTGTTGGCTAGTAAGCAAACATACACAAATTTTTGAATTACCAATTCATGAGTTCTAGTATTATCCATCCAACCTTTGAATAAGACTTACATATTAAGAAAAGTGAAAAATAACTCAACTGAAATATTCCAAGACTTCAATATACTAATATCGAGACTAATCACAAGAGATCAGAAATGTAATTTTGAATATTTAAGGTGGCTCATGGAATCCAGTGGCAAGTTACAGCGGTTTTAGTCCCAGCAAGTTAAGTAAAATTTGATAGACTCAACAATTTGATAGGTCGAAGACCATTATAGATTATACATTCTTTTACATGAAATACTAGCATACTTCCACACATTACATAATTCCACAGGACAGTACAGATACCAGAAAGCTCCTTAAGACCAAGAACATGAAAGATAAATGACCAGGGTGTACAGGGAGGTAACAGAGCAAAAGATATTACTAAATGGAGGCAGCAGAGCACATACTGACAACCCATGTACAGAAAACAGGTAGCCCAGAACATGAAGATTAGGAAAACAAGTGACGCAGAGGCAGAAACTTTCACAATAAACACAACCATCCGCAACCATAACGTAGCAATCACACAGATAATCGACCAAGAATAAGAAGCAACGATGGCAATAACTGGAGACTTAACCGGTATAATCATAGATGGTGGGGTGTACACAATGTGTGTCCGCAAGAGATCACCATGCAACCATTACCGAGGCCAACAACCACATGACAGCCAAGAATTACAGTCAGGACGATAGAGAACAACTGAGAAGACATGGAAAAGATATTACGTCCACCAGAACCAGCTCAACGCAGCATAACAAGGGCCAAAATTCAGGGAAAGTTACCTCTCCATATAAATAATCTTTGAATATACTGAGCACAGGTGTATTATCACAACCATCAAGTGTTCGGAAGAACCTCTGGATAACCCAGGACTAATAATATGGTGGCAAAACAACAGTCCACCCTGTGTGATTAGGCCAATCACCACAGACACCCTACCAGCCAGTCGGAATACACGGGATATAATAAAATATAAACGATGAAGAAGTGATAGGTTACACGATGACAAGGCGCATAAGTTGATGGAGAAGAACCTTCAGTCAATCAGTTGGGTCCCATACCCCAACGACGGACAAGGAATTTTAGCGACAGTTCCGGATTTACCCCAAATGATCCCATACTCACTGGAATAGAACCCAGAACAGTCAGATGAAAACCAGGCAACAATATACTGTTGCAAAAACATGCAGGGTAGAGCTAGAAGCGACAGAGTTACAAGGGGTTACCTTACTAAACCAGATGAGGAACTACGGAAGGCACGAACAAAGGAATACCTTATGTAAATAAGATAAAACGGAAGACGTTACACAGTGACGGGCACCAGGTACAAGGAAAATTTCTCGTACACAAATTTTTCACAATAACAGCAGATCACATATAGCATCTGATCCACGGATACAAATCAAAAGCGACATAAGCTCTCATACCACTAGACATCAAATGAAGACATGATCAGGACAGTGTACATTCACAAAATGACAAGATTTACCAATTACACTCCCATAACCCATAGAAAATAAACAGGAAGGAAGATTTACTACAGAAGGTTAATTTCAGAACAGATTCCACCATAATTAGATAAAGAACGCCACCAGTAACACCACAACAATTGCGAAACTCACAACCAAAATCCCAACATGAAGACACAGTAAAAACGAAGGGTCGTTTAGCTATAAGCTAGCTGTACTCCACACCAGAACTCAGAAATGAACCCACACAACCACCATGAAGTACCAGTAACAACACATGGGTAAAGCGACAAGAGATAAGGATGATCAGGAATCAACACATGGAGCAACCAACCAGGACTAGCAATGAAAAATCAGGAAGAATGAAAATTCACTCAAGCACATGGCCAAAACTTATATCATTAACCAGCACCAGAAGATCACACACATGCGTGACACTAGTCACACATAATGAGCAGCAGAGAATGAAACCCAGAGCAAGAGTTTAGTACACAGACACCTGACAGAAAATATGCAAGGGGAAGAAGCTAATACACAATGACTACAATTAACCAGGTCAAATAAACCACAGATTCACAAAGAAATTAAGACCACACCTCATTACAACAAGACCACATGAGTGAAGTACATGCACACAGCAGGAGAAGGTGAATAACAGGTGATGAGTAGTACCAAAAGGACTAAAACATAAATAACATCAGGTACCGAAATTAATCACTCCACAACAGAACTGACAGAGCTACCTGACATGGACACATCAAATTAAAAAGATAATACCATCTCAGATGAACCATACAGACGTAGCCTATCACCGTTCAATCAGGAATAGCTTTTCAGAGTATATGACAATAAGAAGACTGCCCAAGGTTACACAAATAGCATTAAACACAACAAATCCAAGTGAGATTCCCATCAATACACCATAATCACATGACATAATTATCCAAGAGTTCAATACAGACCTACAACAACACCATATCAAGAACGGGAACATGCACAAGACCACACAAGGTAAAATAGGAAGAAATCCCACAGCACATGACCCAGATACGAACCAATATAGGCCTACATAAGCAAGAATCACCAACACATGAGAACTCACCACATTAAATAAACTCAGAATAATAACACATGACACATAGTAACCTGGACAAGGCAGAACAGTAAAATAAGGTGGAAGGAGAGAGTCACCATGGGTCAAGATTGTGAATCAATTTCACATGTTCAGGCCAAACAGCGAGGTGGGTACACAGTCACTGCAAGAGAAAATTTTATTACAATACAACTTCATATCACACATTCTGGACCATGGATGAAACTGGAATAAAAACACTTAGAATTTAAATCAGGGTCACAACAACAGTTCCAAAACCCAACACAAATTAATCCAAGTAAATCCCACCAAGGACAGGCACAGCAATTCCAGCAAGACCTATAGTATACCAAGAAGCTGCAGATAACAAGGTCAAAGAACATCACATCATTAAGGTAAAATGTGGAAGAAACTTTCAATTATTAAAATCAGAAAGCAGATTAAGTAAATACTTCAAATTAATTATTAATAAAGGTGAGAATGGTCTTCAACTTACCCCTACATGGCAGGTATAGTATAAGCAGACCCCAAAACCAACAGGATTCCATGACCACGGAACATGGTAAATAAAACAAGCAGCAAGTGCACAGATACAGAGCCACGCCATACTCCAAGGCCAAGAAGGCAGCAACAAGCAAGTCTCGATTAAACATGAAACATACATAGGAAGGAATTATTTTGGTCCATTTCAGTTTTACAATTTTTTAGTTTAAAAGGTTGGTCACTTTTAGCAGCCAGCAATACTGACCCGGGCAACTTATAAGGTTGTTAGAACAACAACAACAACCACAGCGAATGCTACCACTCACTACTGCAACCTTACCAATCAGAAAACCAAACATTCAAAAGAAAAGCACAAACATCAAGAAGAAAACAAGCACAATACTTACCGAAAGGCAGTAGCATAAAATATGAAGCGTGGAAGGCAAAGCGAGAATTAAAAAGGCCAGGATCTTACATAACTTTGACAGGTTGCCAGGTAAACATTGCTAGCTACTAAATGACACACCAGATAAATTTGAAATGAAGAAAATTTACTAAGCAAATATAATTTGAAAATGGTATAAAATAAGAACAATAATAAAAAATATATATATAATTCTTTTTCTAAAATTTAAAAATGCAATCAAACTAGATGAGGAAAACAGTACTTTAAAATAAAGTTGAAATTAAGGAGAAATGAAGCTCACATTAACATAGGCTTCCGCCGAAATTAAGGTTTGAAAATTCATTAATAACTCATTACCTTACATACAGGAAATAATATTATTTTAAAATTGGTTGCAACCGATATGCGGGCCCGCGATATAAAATCACTTTAAAACTGAAATCTGCTACACTACAAGATACTAAGTTACAAGACGCACACAAGGACACACGAAAAAGAAGAAAATTTAGTGGCTCCAACCGCGAATAAACATTACACAAAAGAAACGAGCTAGATGAAAACACAATAAAATAATAGTGCACAGCAATCCCAACAAAATGAAGTATTTTAAAGGAAAATTTACAATTAACGGTGCACTCATAAAAAAATAAAGAACACTGAAGCACCCAACAAGAGCTACCCGTTACCGACGCGAAGCCAAGATCCCATAATAATCATCAAAGCCACCCAAAATATTAACGTATCATCAGATTAGATAAGAAGGGGTGACATGACGTAATAAAGACAAAAGCAAGGAACCCAAACAATGGGAGAAAAGATAATAAGACAACGAAAGAAAACTCCCATTATTAAACTTAATTTCGACCAGCAAATTTCAATTTTAAGATTGTAAGTTATTAAAATAATAATATTAATAATAATTATTATTATTTATCCAAGAGGTGATAGAACCAGTTTACATTAGCCTTACTTAATCAATCACCAGCGATTTACATACTTTAGAACAGAGGGGGGCCGTGGAATGCACTACGATGCGAATATGAGGTGTCATTAATTAAGGCCCGTAACAACGCGATAATCATTACGTACAGATAACCAGCCACGAAGGCAATAGGACAAAATCAGACAGCAATTACAACCAACCAGGACAACACTAAGGGAGAAAACACGCACCGAAATGAATTACCAAAAAATAAAAGTAATAATAATAATAATAATAATAATAATAATAATCGTCATCATAATGAACATCAAGAAACACAGTTGGGAATAATGGACCCCGACAAAAACGTAAGACAAAATCACTTACACAAAATATCACCTCATAGATGCATAACTAGCGATCCCGAGCTCCCTACATTACATTAAATTTTCTTTTTCCAACCGGTTCGGTTCAAACAGATATCAAATTTTGCTTACAAGGTTGCACTATACCAAAATTGTCGTTTATAATGTTGCTCATGTCCGCGATGAAATTACTCACACTGGTGCCTGAACGAATGGGATCCCTTCAATAAATTATAATTTTCAGTACTTACTTGGAGTAAAGATATCCAAACTTACAAGACACTTGAAACTTTTCATACCGATAACGGTTACACACTGCACCAAGTTTACATGTTACATTAGGAAAATATTAAGGTTGGAGCACACTGAATAACTTCAAAAAAAATAACACAGGGCCTAGCCCTCACATTACACTTTAACCCCCGGAGTCAAGCTCCATTATAATAGATTTCCCTTTTCGCCAAGCCGTCTGCTTGGGAGCTTCATACAACACAGCCATCTTGGAGAGTAACGGGGAGCTGACTGCTGCAGACTACTGAGCTCACACCGAGCTAGCGATAGGTCAGTCCCATAATTCAATGCGTGCACCGCGAAAATGCGCAGAAGTTACAAATGATAATTCGGCGCATTACAGAGTCCAGTCAAATGCCTGACAATAATGGATAGATAACTTGAATTAAATTGGTCTGGTAACTTCCACAGTTAGGAAACAGTTCCAACAATGGCCGATAATACAGATAACGGCTGGATACACAAGTCGACATGACAGATGAATAAATAAATACACTTAGATGCTTTGATGTAATAATTCAGTTATGTCCAGTAAATATTAGTTCCATTTTCACATTACACTTTCCCATTTTGAAGTCCATTTGTCCATTGGAACTCTTCAAAACATTTTCACTAATTAACCTTCGGTGTGTGGACTCTATTCTGCCACTCAAGACACCGGTATATAAATACAACCTCTATGCAGGCCTTAAGATCCATCTATTTCTTCATCAACATCAGTACAATTCACTTTCATTTCGGGCCGGATTTCTGTCCCACAAAACTCCAAATCTCCACCTTTGGCTCAAATCCCTCTGGATCTCAAACATAGCGTGACCATATTATAAAAGTGCCTATCTCGTTTCTACCAAAATATTTATGATTATTATGGAGTCCAAAAACGTTAAATCAAAAATTGGTGTTAAAACCGGATTCACTGCACAAATTATAATTATTCACGGCACATGTGATCTCCACATTTAAATTACTTTAATTTGCAATCATTCTATCCAACTAGGCCCGTGCCTTTATTCTCAAAGATTATTATTAAACACGCCTTTACACATTACCAAATTTTAATGTACTACTTCGACACTTGTACAGATTATTATTATTTTGTCCACTGGCGAACTTCGCGATATTTACAAACAAATCAATGGACTTCATTCCGTCCCACAACAATTTAAATCACTTGGCAATCCTACCTCTGGATTATCTTAACAACATGCCTTAATATCTATAAAAGTTCCGATAACGGAAAAACACTTTGGAAGCACTTATAAATGAATATTAACATTATCTTTACGTGAAACGTGCTCCATTCATATCAAACAACTCAAGCACTTGAATGAACAACTCAACCCTACTATACTCTATTTAATAATCAAAATTATGATGAGTGCTCGATCTAATCTACATATTAATTTGTCCCTTTGTCTATCTATCTTCGAATTTATACGAGCCATAAACGGCTCGTTTCACAATCAAGTTACCATGATAAATTAATATGATTTCCTCCCCCTAACGATAGCAATCTACAAATATGTTAAAAGGTTACTCAACTCTACCATTGTAGTCTGCTAAAACCGGACGAGAAGCCATAGCCCCTCCGGATTTTAGCAATGCATTCCACTGGTATTCATGCCAGCTTGAAGAATTAATCCTTGACCCTTTTCAACTTTACACATTTTGAATAAAAACAAATAAATTAACTGTTGCACTTTGGAATAATTTCCACCCTAAATTCTACTCACAAATTTTACACTCTCGGCCTTGTATCTAGCCCACTTAATGTAGATATACATTCTTCATTCCTTTCCCGGACACTAGGAACATGGGATACCTCGGGATTCCCTTTACAACGGCCCGTGCGCGCACTTGAATTTCCCGTCTCACGTTCGTGTAGCTGACCAGGTATCAGTTTAGAATCGACTGTTTACTAGGTGACATAAACACTCGTGACCGTTCTCATGTAACGCACTTCCTAATCTGTTGGTAGAATCTCACACTCCGTAAGTTATGCTTTACTGAGTCCTGTCTATTTGAAACACTTCATACTAGTATACTGCTCAAGACTGTAATATGAGCTACATCACGTCATGAATCACTGTACTATGTAACAATATAATACTTCGAACCCTACTCCACGAGTAAGTACACACTCGCACCTCTGGCGTAATCACGGCTCGAACAAAATATCAGAAGTTGTCACGCACCCCTAGCGTGGTGACCGCTCGAACGCTTTGTCAGAAGTAGTTGCGCACCCCGGGCGTGCTATCAGCTCGAACACACTGTCAAAAGTAGTTACCAGTCCTTGTCCACGACCTCATATTTATACTTGTATCCCCTCTCTTCCGAGTTCAACGGAGTTCATCTTACGACGCGCAGTCCCGATATCTTCATACGACACTTTGCGGTTTGGCCCGTGGCTTTAATATATGATCCAATGATGTAATTATGTTCTCAAATGCTCTATACCAATTCTCAACTATTATCGTTCGCTGGTAATGGATATATTCGCGAATTTAGCTGCCGTATCCCGGCTCGGGATATCGCGCTCTTTTGTGGCTTCCTTTGCCTTCAGCCAATCAACGAATAGCGTCCATGAATTCTCAGAATTACACCATGCAATCTCCCGCAATTATTAACTTTTTATAAGTTTTATAATATAGTAAGGCTCCTAAATTCCATTTTATTCTGAATCGATACTTCACTTCCTTCTATCAGTTTAATCCACGGAGTTAGCCTCGCTAGTACTTCTTACAATACGAAGTTGTCGCCTTGCTTTGGTCAAGTGAATTTTTCCATTGGTCCACCTTAACCACGTGACCGGGAAGGCTCATATTTTTTTCTTCCAGTGCCAACCCCGCGTTCAACTCCCGCTAGTTACATGGAGATACCCCTACGTCATTTCTCAGAAATTTGCACTCGGCTCTCTGCGCTGTTGCTACTACCAAGACTGCCCGGGGCTATGAAACTTTGGCAACAAGTTATCCTCTCTCTTTCCTCGTTGTCACAATTTCTCAGAATTCTAATTCTGTCACTCATTGTGTTTGTTAATCTCAATGGAGACAACAGTCTGTGGTATGGTGAAACCTGCCATCTCGGCCTGGCCTGTTCTTACTGTATGTACAGTAAGATACTATTTATTGTGAAAATGAAATATATATTCCTCAATAATTCATCATAATTACAATTGCATGACGCTTATCACACCCCCACCAGGGTGCAATAAGAAAGTTTGTTTGAATCGGTATGTGCTTCCGTATGGATGTTTATAGATGCTGCTGTTTCGTTAACGTTATCTCCTTTCCCATGAAGAATGTTAGATCTATCGTACTGAATCCATTATGAGCGATGTACTTAGGTAGGTCGTGCCACGAGAATCCTTCTTCATCCAACAATTCGAAAAGCTTTCCTGTGAGACTTATCTTTACGGCAGTTAAAGTCTTCACCTAATATTACAGAAATGTTTTTGTCAATTCTTTTCAGTGCCTGTAAGATGGTTTCTGTAACGATTTCGGTTGTAGCCGTAGTTTTATGTACATCCCGATGACTGCTAATTGCTTAAAGGAGATGATCACAGAATTTTCTTCGATATGTTTGCTGATTACATTTTCTAGGGATGATTTGTAGGAGGAGGATCTCCCCTACTGTCTTGCCTCTGCAAATACATAAACGGAGTAATAACCGTCAATGTTTGTTGGTTCCAGAATAAACGTTTTTGTGGCTATTAAAATGTCTTGGTTGATCTCTTCCACATTCCCAAGAAGGAGTTTCAACTTAGTATTGATGAAACCGAAAGGGCAAAAGAAACCACATTTCGTGGCCATATTTCAGGACTGAATGCCTTTTCCTTATGCCTGAATGGTACACCAACTTTAAGGCTTTACTGGTACTTCTTATGTTTATCATTTCTCACTCGATAATCTCATAGATATTATTTTCTCGAGGTGTTCATTTAACACTTTTGTGTTTGAAGTCTTTGCTCACTTAACTTCTTTGCTTTGCATGATGTTACTTGGTTGGGCGAGTTGTTGACTTGTGCTCATAACTCATTATTTAATGTATTTACTGGTCCATGGTACAAGCTATTTTTCTTTTAACAATAATTATGATTGTGTTATTTACGATATTATTTTCAATTTTATTTTCCCGTCTGAACTGCCCGCGCTAGTAAAGATAGACAAAGATATTAAGAATTCACAAACACAACACTTCCATTCATCGATGCTAGCCCAGGACATCAAGAAGGAATCAAAAAACGGTACGATGAAGCGGAATGCCGCAGAAGAAATAGTCGCCGTAGTTACGAATCTATAATTCTCCAGTAATAATGACATTTATTAATTTACCGCTAATTTTACTGATGGTCCATGGTGTGGGTTACTGTAGTCACGTCCTACTTGGTGAACCACAGGCCTAGTAAGTGGTCCTGAGAGTCAGGATACCAATTGCTGCGGAATAGGAGTGGGCATCTCGGATATATTCTGAGTCATGTCCCTCCTTTCGGTCAGGTGGCTAGGGCTATACAAGCCACCGGTGTTCCCTAACCCGTTAGAGGAGAGATCCTCACTTGGACTATGTGAAGGTAGGCCTGCTTTATGAATATACCGAGGTCAGAACATTTCAAGCAAGCCTCGGACCTATGGGAGTAATGGAGTCCCACTCCCAATTTGACAGGCGAGGGACTCCTCGTAAACAACTTGGCGAACGAAATGGAATTCGATGGGGAGCAATAATATTAATGGGGCTTATGGAAGAAAGAAAGTAGAACTGGCTGAGTCAGCAAAGAGGTTGCATCTGGATGTGCTAGGAGTAAGTGATATTCGGGAAAGGGGAGATAACGAGAAAGAGATATGAGATTATAAAGTGTACTTGACGGGTGTTAAAAAGGGAAAAGCGGAGTCTGGGGTAGAACTGTTCGTCAAGAATGCTATTGCACGCAACATAGTTTCTGTTAAACAAGTAAACGAGCGAATGATGTGGGTAGATTTGAAAGATGGAGGAATTAGGACGAGAATTGTCTCAGTGTATTCACCATGTGAGGATCCAGATGAGGACGAAATTGTCAAGTTTTATGAAGCATTGAGTGACATCGTGGTCATGGTCAACAGCAAGGATAGAATAGTGCTAATGGGCGACTTCAATGCTAGAGTTAGAAATAGAACTGAAGGATACGAAAGGGTGATTGGTAAATGTGGGTAAGATATGGAAACTAGTAGGATTGGGAAATGTTTGCTTGACTTGTGTGTTAGTATGTGTTTAGCAGTTATGAATACATTCTTCAAGCATAACGCTATTCACCGCTACACATGTGAGGATAGGAGTGCCAGATCCATAATAGACTATATTTTGTCTGACTTCGAATTAAGGAAATCTGTTCGGAATGCACGGATTTTTTCAGGGATACTTCGATGCAACAGACCACTATCTGATCTGTAGTGAACTAAGTACATCTAGGCCTAGGATAGAGAAAATGAAATATGTCTGCAAACGAATAAGGGTAGAAAACCTCCAGGACGATGAAATTAGACAGAAGTACATGGATATAATTAGTGAGAAGTTCCGAACAGTGGACAGTAAGCAGGTTCAGGATATAGAAAGACAATGGGTGGCACACAGGGATGCGGTAGTAGAAACAGCAAGGGAATTCCTAGGAATAACTGTGTGTAAAGATGGGAAAAGGCGAACATCTTGGTGGAATGACGAAGTGAGAGCAGCTTGACAACGTAAAAATAATGCTTATCAGAACTGGTTCCAAACAAGGGATGATGCAGACAGGGAATTGTACGTAGATGAAAGAAACAGAGCGAAACAAATAGTTGTTGAATCCAAATGTAGTCATGGGAAGATTTTGGTAATAACCAGGAAAGGTTAGGTCAAGCAGCAGGGAAACCTTTCTGGACAGTAATAAAGAATCTTAGGAAGGGAGGGAAAAAGGAAATGAACAGTGTTTTGGGTAATTCAGGTGAACTCATAATAGATCCCAGGTAATCACTGGACATGTGGAGGGAATATATTGAAAACCTTCTCAACGCAAAAGGAAATCTTCATGGTGGTGTCGCGAACAACTAAGCTCATGGGGAGGAGGAAAATGATGTTGGTCAAATTACGCTTGAGAAAGTGGAGAGAATGGTAAATAAACTCCATTGTCATAAAGCAGCAGGAATAGATTAAATTAGACCTGAAATAGTGAAGTAGGCCTATAGTGGGAAGGCAGGGATGAAATGGTTTCACAGAGTAGTAAGATTACTATGGAATGTTGGTAAGGTACCTTCAGATTCGACAAAAGCAGCAACTGAACCTATCTATAAGCATGAGAACAGGAAGTATTGCATCAAGCATCGAGGTATCTCATTGATTAGTATACCAGGAAAAGTACTCGCTGGCATCTTGGAAGGAAGGGTGCGATCAGTCGTTGAGAGAAAAATGGATGAAAACCAGTGTGGTTTCAGACCACAGAGGGACTGTCAGGATCAGATTTTCAGTATGCATCCCAGGTAATTGAAAAATTCTACTAGAGGTATAGACAGTTGTATGTTTCGTAGATCTAGAGAAAGCATATGACAGGGTACCGAGGGAAAAGATGTGCACCATACTGGGGGACTATGGGATCAAGCGTAGATTATTAAAATCAATCAAAGACATTTATGCTGACAATTGGGCTGCAGTGAGAATTAATGGTAAAATGAGTTCTTGGCCCAGGGTACTTAGAGGGGTTAGACAAGGCTGTAATCTTTCACCATTGTTGTTCGTAGTTTACATGGATCATCTGCTGAAAGGTATAAAGAGGCAGGGAGGGATTAAGCTAAGTGGAAATGTGGTAAGCAGTCTGGTCTATGCTGACGACTTGGTCTTAATGGCAGATTGTGCCGAAAGCCTGCAGTCTAATATCTTGGAACTTCAAATTAGGTGCAAGGAGTATGGTATAAAAATTAGCCTTTCGAAAACTAAATTGATGTCAGTAGGTAAGAAATTCAACAGAACGGAATGTCAGATTGGTAATACAAAGCTGGATCATGTAGATAATTTCAGTTATTTAGAATATGTCTTCTTCCAGGATGGTAATATAGTAAGTGAGATTGAATCAAGGTGCAGTAAAGCTAATGCAGTAAGCTCGCAATTGCAATCAACAGTATTCTGTAAGAAGGAAGTCATCTCTCGAACTAAATTATCTTTACATCGGTCTGACTTCAAACCAACTTTGCTTTACGGGCGCGAAAGCTGGGTGGACTCAGGGTATCATATTCATAAGTTACAAGTTTTTTTTCTTTTTCTGCTATTTGCTTTACGTCACACCGACACAGATAGATCTTACGGCGACGATTGGACAGGAAAGCCTGGGATTGGGAAAGAAGCGTCCGTTTCCTTAATTAAGGTACAGCTCCAGCATTTGCCTGGTGTGAAAATGGGAAACCACAGAAAACCATCTTCAGAGCTGCCGACAGTGGGGTTCGAACCAACTATATCCCGGATGCGAGCTCACAGCTGCGCACCCCTATCCGCACGCCCAACTCGCCCGGTAAGTTAGAAGCAACAGACACGAAAATTGCAAGAATGATTGCTGGTACAAACAGGTGGGAACAATGGCAGGAGGGCGCTCGGAAAGAGGAGATAAAAGCTAAGTTAGGAATGAGCTCGATTGATGTATACATAAACCGTCTTCGGTGGTGGGGTCATGTGAGGCGAATGGAGGAGGTAAGATACCTAGGAGAATAATGGACTCTGTTATGGAGGGTAAAAGAAGTAGAAGGAGACCAAAACGACGATGGTTAAACTCTAACGATTTATAGATGCGAGGTATAGAACTAAATGAGGCCACGGCACTAGTTGCCAATGGAGAAATGTGGCGACATTTAGTAAATTCGCAGAAGTTTTCAGACTGAACACTGAAAGTCATAACGATCTATAATGATTATGTATGTACGTGTATGTAATTTTACTGTTGATTTGTTTGAAAACAGTTACTATCCTCCATTTAGGAGAAATATTACTATGAAATTTCATGGATACGATTCGTTCACATAACCAGCACGCAAGTCCCCACACCCTCGTGAAAGTCTTGGTGTCCCTGGATGAGGTTCGCCGCTGAAAATCGAAAACCATGTTGAAGGGCCCAGCTGTAGCTCTCCATCCAGAGCTGTATTGTAGAGCTAAAACGTCTCATAAAGCAATGGAACACCTGCGGGCGCAGCACGGCAACTATGCCGTTGGTTGCGATTGCGTACAGCCTTGCAGTCAGCACAGATCACTGTTTTACTCCATTTTATTGAGCACAATATTCAGAAAATGCATTGCCTACTCCGATTCGAAAGAACCGGAGGGACATGCAAATATATTTTATGTCATGTTCAGTGGTGGTGGTGGTGATTATTATTTTCAGAGGATGTACAACTTGGCAACCATCTATATATATAAAAATGAATGTTTGTATGTAAATGACACATCTCCTCCTAAACCACTGGAGCAATTTCAATTAAATTTTGAACACTTATTATTTGCTATCCGGAGACGAGCACTGGGTGGGTAAGCCACCTCTAGCCCCCTTAGGAGTGGGGGGTTAGGGGGGGTCAGGTAAAAAAATAATGGAAAATGGTGTCGAAACCATAGTTTTTGGTGTCGCTGATGTGAATACTGACACTCTCGATTTTTTAAAAGTCAAAATTCTGCTCCACTTTTGGTAGGGGGTGAGGGGGGACTGATGATGAATGTATGTGTGTAAATGACACATTTCCTCCTAAACCACTGGAGCAATTTCAATCAAATTTTGAACACATATTATTTGCTATCTGGAGACGAACCCTGTGGGGGTAAGCCAACACTACCCCCTTAGGGGTGGGGGGTTAGGGGTGTCAAGTAAAAACATAATAGAAAATAGTGTCGAATCCATAGTTTTTGAAGTCGCTGAGATGAATAGTGACACTCCCGATTTTTGAAAAGTCAAAATTCTGCTCCCATTTGGGTGGGGGCGAGGGGAGACTGATGATAAATGTATGTGTGTAAATGACACATTTCCTCCTAAACCACTGGAGCAATTTCAATCAAATTTTGAACACATATTATTTGCTATCTGGAGACGAGCACTGTGGGGGTAAGCCACCACTACCTCCCTTAGGGGTGGGGGGTTAGGGGGTTCAGGTAAAAACATAATCGAAAATAGTGTCGAATCCATAGTTTTTGGGGTCGCTGAGGTGAATAGTGACACTCCCGATTTTTTAAAGTTAAATTTCTGCTCCCATTTGGGTGGGTGGCGAGGGGGGACTGACATATAAAATTAAACGAAAATAGTGTCGAATACATAGTTTTCGGGGTTGTCGAGGTGAATTGTACACTCCGGATTTTTAGTATCAGGAGACAAACCACGTGGGGTTAAGACTGCCAAGGAAAGCTTAGGGGCGGGAGGGGGCAAGGGGGTCAGATATAAAAATTAACGAAAATAGTGTCGAATCCATACTTTTCAGGGTCGCTGAGATGAATAGTGACACTCAGGGTTTTTTAATGTCCGAGTTGAGCCCCCTTTGGGGTGGGGGTGAAGGGGGAGTGATATATAAAAATAAACGAAAATGGTGTCGAATACATAGTTTTCGGGGTCGCCGAGGGGAATTGTACACTTCGGACTTTTAGTATCAGGAGATAAACCATGTGGGGGTAAGACAGCACAGGAAACCTTAGGGGGGGGAGGGGGTCAGATTCACAAATTGACGAAAATAGTGTCGAATCCATACTTTTCAGGGTCGCTGGGATGAACAGTGACACTCTGGAATTTTTTAAAGTCCAAGTTCAGTCCCCTTTCGGGTGTGGGCAAGGGGGGAGTAATATATAAAATTAAACGAAAATAGTGCCGAATATATAGTTTTCGGGGTCGCCGATGGGAATTGTACAGTCCGGATTTTTAGTATCAGGAGACAAACCACGTGGGGGTTAGACAGCCCAGGAAACCTTAGGGGCGGGGGTGGCGAGGGGGTGAGATATTAAAATAATCGAAAGTAGTGTCGAATACATACTTTTCGGGCTCGCTGAAACGAATAGTGACACTCCGGAATTTTCAAATGTCCAAGTTCAGCCCCTTTCGAGCTGGGGGGCGATGGGGGAGTAATATATAAAAGTAATAGAAAATAGTGTCGAATCCACAGTTTTCGGGGTCGCTGGGATGAATAATGACACTCCGGATTTTTAGTATAAGTAGACAAACCACGTGGGGTAATACACCTCAAGGAACCTTAGGGGCAGGGGGGCAAAGTGGCTCAGATACAAAAATCATCAAAAGTAGTGTTGAATCCATACTTTTCGTGGTCGCTTAGATGAATAGTCACACTCCGGAGTTTTTTTAAGTCCAAGTTCAGCCCCCTTCGTGGTAGGGGACGATGGGAGAGTGATATATAAAACTAATCTAAAAGAGTGTCGAATCCATAGTTGCCGGGGTTGCTGAGATGAATAGTGAGACTCCGGATATTTTATAAGTCTAAGTTTATCCCCCTTAGGGGTGGGGGCGAGGGGGGAGTGATATATATTAATCGAAAATAGTGTCGAATACATAGTTTTCGGGGTCGCCGAGGTGAATGGTACGCTTCGGATTTTTTGTATCAGGAGACAAAAACGCGTGGGGGTAGGACACCCGAGGAACGCTTAGGGGTGGGGGGGCGAGGGGGTGAGACATATATATCATCGAAAGTAGTGTCGAATCAATACTTTTCGGGCTCCCTGAAATGAATAGCAACACTCCAGAATTTTTTAATGTCCAATTTCAGCCCTCTTCGTTTGGGAGGGGATGGGGGATTGATATATAGAAATAATAGAAAATACTGTCGAATACGTAGTCTTCAGGGTCGCTGAGATGAATAGTGCCACTCCGAAATTTTAGTATCAGGAGACCAACCACGTGGCGGTAATACACCCCAGGAAATATTAGGGGTGGGGGGCGAGTGGCTGAGATATACAAATCATCGAATGTAGTGTCGAATCCATATTTTTTGGGTGGCTGAGATGAATAGTGACACTCCGGAATTTTTTAAGTCCAATTTCAGCCCCCATCGTGGTGGGGGAGATGGGAGAATGATATAAAAAAATAATCGAAAATAGTGTCGAATCCATAGTTGTCGGGGTCGCTGAGATGAATAGTGAGACTCCGGTTATTTTACAAGTCCAAGTTTATCCCCCTTTGGGATCGGGGGCGAGGGGGGATTGATATATAAAATTAATCGAAAATAGTGTCGAATACATAGGGCCGATTGCAGAAACGATGACTAGTTTTAAGCCTTAGACAGCGTCTACATAATCAACGTCTAAATCATTCACGATCTTCCATTGCATAAACAATGTGCAGTCGATGATTAACTAGACATCAATTAAACTTTCAATTTTGGTTTGAAAATGGAGACAGAAGTATCTTTCATGCAACTCTTTGCTTGTCGCAACCAATGAAATTCGTCGGTGCGTGCGCCGAACGCCAGTCAGCTGTTTGTCTTCCTACACATTACTCGCTTTCGGTGGAAATTAAATCTCATAATATTATCGTCACTAAAGTGACACGCCACCGTATGGGGAAGTGTAGCTTTGCTTATAGCGTTGTTACAGTGAGTGTAATCTACTCATAAATACGGTAGCTTCGACGAAGGGAAGATGAAGCAATAGTAATGTGTAACCGAAAATGTGTTGTACGGGCCATATAGATATAGCTTGCATTCTGGAGATCGTAGGTTCGAAACGCATCATCGGCAGCCCTGAAGATTGTTTTTCGTAGTTTCCCTATTTTTACACCAGGCAAATACTAGGGCTGTTATTATGGCCACGGCTCTTCTTCCCCAGTCCTCTTTAAACGATAATCATCACCACTTGTCTTTTCCTATCTGATAGTTGCCGAAAACTTATACGATTATATATATAAAAATCCCATACAACCCACTTTTTTAGTTTTCACTATTATGTGTGTTTACTTGGCCGTAAATATAAGTGAATCCGTACCGGTTGATGTATGTGACAGCCCTCGGACGATCGGGACACGTAATTGTGATATGTATGTTGTCGAAGTGACCTATAATTCCATGGAAATTACCCCATGTATATAATAAAATATATCGATTGCCAAGAATTTATTCAAGTTGACAGTTACCGGACTGTCACTTAGTCAGTCTCAAGAAACAAGTCTCTCGTAAAGCGAAACCTTATTTTATGATCATCTTCCCGTGGATGTCAAACGAATTGCTGCGATTTATCAGCGGGCGACCCACAGAGAGACCGTCGGACTAACTTTTCTTCCCGGAATCGTCTCAACATGATAATACAAATTACATATTTCATTGTACATAACCTCTGATTGTGCTTCACCCCTATCATTTGAGGTTAAACAGTGCTCTCGGCAGTGTTTAAACATGACCGGTTGAACATCGGCTTTAGACAGTGTCTAAGTGATAAATAACGTCTCTGCAATGCGGCAGCCATACTTAGGCATTGTTTAGCCGTAGACATCGTCTAAATACCGTTTTTACAATCGGCCCATAGTTTTCGATTTCGCCGAGGTGAATTGTACACTTCGAAATTTTAGTATCAGGAGACAAACCACGTGGGGGTGGGACACCCTAGGAACCCTTAGGGGCGGGGGGTGGGCGAGGGAGCTGAGATATAAAGATCATCGAAAGTAGTGTCGAATCCATACTTTTCGGATTCGCTGAGATGAATAATGGCACTCCGGAATTTTTTAAAGTTCAGCCCCATTCGTGGTGGGTGGCAATTGGAGAGTGATATATAAAAATAAACGAAAAAAAAGTTGAATCCATAGTTGTCGGGGTCGCTGAGATGAATGGTGAGACCCCGGATATTTTACAAGTCCAAGTTCATCCCCCTTTCTGGTGGGGTTGAGGGGGATTCAGATTTAAAAATAATCGAAAATAGTGCCGAAGCCATAGTTTCTGGGGCCACTCAGATGAATAGTAACACTCCCGATTTTTTAAAACTCAAAGTTTAACCCCATTTAGGGGGAAGGGGGAGTGAGCTATAATAATAATCGAATATACTGCCTATTCCATAGTTTTCGGGGTCGCTGAGATAAATAGTAACATTCCGGATTTTTAAAGTCCAGCTTCAGGCCCCTTTGGTATAGAGGGTGAGAAAGGGTGAAAAAATAAATTGTCAAATATGCCCAAGGTAATAGACGTGGGTATGTTCCAGTATGACTTTCAAGTAACTTATGACTTACTACCTGGAAAACACACTGTGGGAGTAAGAGGCCCCTAGAACCACTTCGGAAGTGGGTGAAATATACAATCCGTATTAATAAATAGAAGTCAGTTCGGCGCGATCTATATATACTGTACTATACATATATAAATTAAGGCATAAAAATGAAAACAGGCGTGAATATGTGAGACCACTCTAGGCATCCTAGAAACTTAAAACTTGGTACCAGACAACCTGATGACTTCAGGATCCCTAGAAAAATCTAAAATTCTCAAAATTCTCTAAGAGGGACACGTTGGGAGTTTCAAATCTGCATAAGAACACAGTCAGTGATATTTATCCTGGACTATGACCTATACGTTTCATGGGCTTAAAAGTTTCCTGAAAGTCCTAATTTTTAACCCCCTCCCCCTTATCAAGATGGCACCACAATCTCCCAGACGAGTTAGTAAATAGAAATTTGGCAAAATTATAACTTTTGGCCTGTATTCGTTGGATGATTTACGAGATGTTTAAAAAATAATTTTTTGCCCCCAAAAAATATCGAAATATGGAGGCAATTTTAATGACGGTGCAGACTTCCCTTTCGAGGTATTTGGTGGCCAAACGGTAAGTGGTATCACAAAACGGATGGCACAATCTCTGTTCAATTAAGAGTGATGTACAACTTTGATGCTATGACTTTTTGTTGTATCTCTATCCCTTATGTTAAATTTGGCTCTATTTCTGGATTTACCTAAATTTTGCACTTTGTACACGTAAATTGATGGTTTGATTCACTTATAGGAAAGATGGGATCATCAAATTCTACACGAATATTGGCCCACCCAGCCAAATTCTGTGTTTGAAGCTGTCGCATACGTATCTGAAAAGTAATTCACTGTGTGAAAATCTTACACAAATTTCACCCTATTCAACGGTTCTAAAATAATCTTGCCTTTAAATAGATGAGATGCGAGGAAATATCATAGGGCCAGCCATTTAGATAGCTAAACGAGGCCAGAGTCGTCTTTTTATACAATCCGTTTTTCAATATGAATGCACCGTTTAGCAGCAGTTATTCTGTAAATTATGGTGAACATGCATATACTTCAGTATGTCGATCTACATTTATTAATTTAAGTCGATTTGTAGCGATCTAGAAAGGGGTGTGTCTTACATTGTAATTAATACTTTACAAATCAATAGTGACTCTCAGCAGGAGGGCGCCTGCTGTTGTAATCAGTACTCCTCACATCGACCTTAACTAGCAATAGGAATGGGGTAGTTCTCCAACGCCTGTGTACCATTGTAATGTACAATTCCCTTCTTGATTTGACTAGCAGAAGGCAAGGGAGCCTGCATTTTTTTTTTTTTTTGCTAGTTACTTTACGTCGCACCGACACAGATAGGTCTTATGGCGACGATGGGATAGGAAAGGGCTAGGAGTGGGAAGGAAGCGGCCGTGGCCTTAATGAAGGTACAGCCCCAGCATTTGCCTGGTGTGAAAATGGGAAACCACGGAAAACCATTTTCAGGGCTGCCGACAGTGGGGTTCGAACCTACTATCTCCCGAATACTGGATACTGACCGCATTTAAGCGACTGCAGCTATCGAGCTCGGTCCTGCATTTTTTAAACTCTTTCACCTGATTCTCTTTATCATTAGGTATAGGTGCCCCCGATTATAAATTTACCCATCAAAATGTGACTGACGTTACGCATAGTAAATTGCGACAGACAAGTGGACCTGTCGTTATCATCACAACTCTGCAACTCGCACTTTACATTGGAAACAACGTATGCGGACCTCCCTATGCTTTTTCTCAGATAACGCCAAGAGACATGCAATTAAATTTTTTTATTCACTTCATGTACAGCAATTTACTTCGATATCCATATACATTGTAGAATAGCGTAGCGAAGCACGGGTACATTTGCTAGTATTCTATATAACAGTAATCAGAGAGGAAAAAATCGAAGTGTTTTCAACACATCGAAAAATGAAGGTACCGACCTAAGAAAAAGAAGGGCCACGATGGCCGTGAAAATAAAAGACTCCCTAGGCTTTCGTACGTAATACTGTATGGGTCAGAAAAGAACAAGTGTTGACCAATCGCTTGAATAATAAGGCAAGTGGGAGTCATGAAACAGAGGAATACTCCCTTTACATTAGGTGCCCTAATGTCGCAGAGTCGGAAGAAAACTAAATGCGAAGGTCTACAATATCGAAAGCTCATAAAATTAATCAACAATAACATTGCATTGACCATTGTTTTTGTGATATGCTTTGTATCTTCTATTGCTACTCATCTCCGATAGATGGGAGGTGGCGGTGGTCGTGATTATTGTTTTAAGGAGAAGTGCAATTAGGCAACCATCCTCTATGTAACACTATTCGGAAAGAGAAAATGGAAGGGATCCGACAGTTCGAAAAATGAAGGTATCGGCCAAAGGAAGACAAGGGCCACGAAGAGCGTGAAAATGAAAGACTCCCAATCCCTCGGAAACCTAATAGCGTCGAGGTCGGAAAAGAACAAGTGTTGATCAAGGAAGGTCGGATAGGATAGATGAAAGTGAGGTGCCGGGCACAAGTAAGTGGAAGCAATGCCGGGACTCAGCTAAAGGCCCCGTATTCGCCAATCCAGATCCAAAGTTATTGTGTTATTGTGGTGGAGAATAGTCATGTGTGGTGTGTGAGTTGCAGGGATGTTCGGGACAGCACAAACACCCAGCCCCCTGGCCATTGGAATTAACCAATGAAGGTTAAAATTCCCGATCCGGCCGGGAATCGAACCCGGGACCCTCTGAACCGAAGGCCAGTATGCTGACCATTCAGCCAACCAGTCGGACACAGGATAAGATGACGCTTCACGTTCTCTAATTCTCTGAGTTATATTTTCTAGAGATTTAGCCATGCATTCAACCACACTTTTGTCTAGTCCAATAGCTGTCATTTTCGTGTGAATCTCCCATGATCTACTGTACCCAACGTCTTTGATAGGTCAAAAGCGAATCTTGAATCTAAAATATCTGCCATACTTTGATGGAATCCTGCAAGTTGAGTTTCACTGAAATAACCTTCTGTAAACCAGATCTGCCTTGTATCAAACCAGTTAGCGATTTCGCACACGTGTCTGATATAATCAGAAAGAATGCTTTTTCAGAGCTTAGAGGCAACAAAGGTCAATGTGATTGGTCTGTAATTATCAGATTTTTGTCACCTTTTCTCTTGTACACTGGCTTTACTGTTTCGATTCTCCATTCATTTGATATCGCTCCTTCATGTAAACAGTAACCAAATAAGTATTTCAGATATGGCACTATATCACTGTATTCCAAGCCATAGCCTTTAATATAACCCCCGAAATCTTATCACTCCCAGCTGCCTTTCTACCTTCGAACATTTTTTTCTACATGTTTTAATGTTATGCTGAGTTGTGTGTATAATTCCCAGCCGACAATGAGCCGAAACCAGCACCGTTTGAACTAAATATTAATATAAATAATAATAATAATAATAATAATAATAATAATAATAATAATAATAATAATAATAATAATAATAATAATAATAATAATAATAATAATAATATCATTTATTTTATTCCTTCTACCATATTCCTCTGCCATAGTCTTTGATTAATCTAATGACCTTGCTGCCTACTTCACAACACACAGACGTATCGGTATTCAGGGGGCTAGCGCATAGTGAGCCATCTGGTGAAGAAGGAGAGAACCAATCCTTTAATCCGCGTCCCGTTCACGAATATTTTCTCTAATTTATCCTCTTGAATTCCAACTGTATCTTCATCTTTCTTACTCTTATAAGTTCCCGTGATGCTAATTCGTGTACTGAAATGAAGTGGCGTATGGCTTTTAGTGCCGGGAGTGTCCGAGGACATGTTCGGCTCGCTAGGTGCAGGTCTTTTGATTTGACACCCGTAGGCAACCTGCTCGTCGTGATGAGGGTGAAATGATGATGAAGACGACACATACACCCAGTCCCCGTGCCAGCGAAATTAACCAACGATGGTTACAATTCCTGACCCTGCCGGGAATCGAACCCGGGACCCCTGTGACCAAAGGCCACCACGCTAATCATTTAGCCATGGAACCGGGCATTCGTGTACTAATGTCATTCCACGCCATCGCTCCTCTGACAAGTCGAAATGTACCGCATAGTATTTTCAAGTACAAACCGTCATTTTCTGCGAAGTCTACCTCGCGGAGAGACGTGCTTTCTCTTCTGAAGAATCACAACAGATAATTATATCTATCAATAGCCTACGTCCCACTAAATACGTTTACGAAACAAATAGTGCATACTATCACCCAAAACAAAGAATAGTCTAGGTTTCAAGTTCAGATTCTCCCATAAATATGGATAGATTAGGACAGGTAACTGGAAAGCTGAAAATAATTGAAGAAGGAACAACATTTGAGTACACCCGAATACAGTAGCTGCGATTGGTAACTGGGCGGGGGGGAGGTTTCGGGGGCAAAGAATTATACACTACATTTGTAGAGTAGATTCGTATATCTCTCCAAATTGAGCAACGATTGTGTTATCGGTTTTGTGATACGACTTACCGTTTAGTCACCAATTACCCCAAAATGAATGTTTGCACTGTCATTAAAATTCCATACTTTTTCCGGGGCCAAAAGTTATACATTTGAACAGTTTGGAATTTTTCCTCAAAGGAAAGAGTGTCCAGGTAACGGCATTACTACTCGCATGCATACGGGGTAATTAAGGAAGAAAGTAATACAGGTAAGACCGTTGAAATTAATAGAAAACAGCATTATAACTGAGGACAAATATGACAAATATGTAAATATCAAGTGGATGTATTGGAAAATGAAATGTCCCTCACTAAATTGTGATGATATGAGTTACAGCTATAAGAAGGCGGTAACAGAGAGGAAATTTAGGCGCAGGGGTTGTTAGGTAAACAGATAAGATGACTTACGGTGTTATTACTCAAGCCTAAAAGAGGCAAGGCAGAGGCAAAAAATTAAAGCGGAAAACAGAGGTAGATGAGTAATACACTAAAAATTATAGCAAATGCCAGAAAACAACTTACGCTGTGAAATAATGAGCTACACTCCGCGGTACTGTTCACATATTAACAGCCCCCCCTTAGTACTATTCGAGGACTATTGTAATCTCCCAACGGTATTCCACAAATATCCCGCAGTATGACAGCTTGACGTTTTTCTCGCTTTATACGCTTTCCTGCTGACAAGCAGCCAGAGACGTTGAGATGTTAACCGGTAGGTTTGTTGGTCTGTCGGTCACTCAAATGCAGAGCATAAACCCCGCAGAAAATAGTAATTTCCTCCGTCATCTGAAGAGTAAGCGAAATTATAGTCACAACAAAAGTTGTTTAATATAAAGGGATGTTTCACATATAGTCCACGGATTTTACAGAAAATCAACAGTATAAGAGAAAATAGGAAACTGTTCTGGCTTTTCTATAAACCCCCAGTCTATTCAGTGGTTTTTAAATCATATGCATATCTAAACCTTCCACTCGATGAGTATACTCTATACTGGTAATAACGAAAGTTGGCGTTTGGCATTTCTTAGAAGGAGGTCCGTTTACTGTCTGCCGGGGCGGGATAAAGGGAGTGGCAGTATGGTTGCCATAGAAACGAGGGTGGGGCGAATGCGATTGCCATGGAGATAAAATTTCTGGGCAGCTCGTCTTGCTGGGAGTTGCCAAACCTGTCACTTCACTTGTGAGTTAGATATTGTCGCAAGCAGTTCAGTGTGAGTGGCTTTCTATTTCTGTTTTGTGGCCGATATGAAGTTTGTATTTAAATACTATTTACGTACGTACGTACAATCATTGTATTTTTTTTTCTATTTCGAGTACGATGAAACGCGCCAGGTATTCTACCGCTGGGTGGTGTGGAAAAGAGTACACATGATTTATGATCCCCGTCCTCCCCGCACCTCCTTTTCCCCTTGAACTCACTTTTTCTTATTTGTTTTACGTCCTGTACTTATGCCAATAAGGTGCACAAAGTATAGGACAAAGGACATGCTAAAGTACAGTATTTGTCAGGCTATAGGTACCACCCCTGTTAAAGAATAATAATGTTATTGATTTTACGTTCTGTAGCACTTTCAAATAGCATCGGACTGAGCCAGGATCGAACCTGCTAAGTTGGGATCAGGAGGGCAGCGCCCTACTGTCTGAGCTTATCAGGCTGGTTCCTGTTAAAAATAACGCAACATGAGACCAAGTCAGTCACAGTCGCAGCAAAATTTGTCCCAATTGCGATCACTCCCATTACAGTGGAAAAAAAATTATGTGAAGAAAGACCTGATCATGTTACTGCGGACAGAATGAAGGAGGGAACAAGTGAGCCGGAAGCGCGGGGTAAGAGAATGTAGAAAGGAATACTGGAATGTGGCAACATCGTGAAATGGCACGTGCAATGCTCCTCCCTCCAACCTTACCTGTCATACGCCAACTTTAGTTAAATCTAGTATAAATGTAAAGTTTCATCGCGATATATCTAGCCGTTGCGCCGTGATGGTGGAACAAACAGACAAACAAACATGAAAGCTAAAAACCACTGATACGGTCTTGAGTTGATCTATAACGGATAAATATCTAAAACAATAGGCAAAACAAACGAAATTACAGACAGAGGAGGTTTTATGAGAGAAAACAAACCGTGCGAAACAGCATGGCTTTGTCATAAAAGATTGTTATCCGCGTGTGCCAGTAAAATTATAAATTACAAGTGGCAATAGCGTTTTAAGTGAAGCAGCCCACCAGTGTGTACCTAAGGTCCGTGGGATTCTCAACCTCCTGTTGCTCATACTCTGTGCGAGGCTACATGACAGGCCCACCTCTTGATGGGTAAGGGTGTATTCTGCCCCAAGGCAGGTCCGAACCTCCGCAGAAGTGTGCCTGAGCCGGAGTTTACGTGCAGTGGGGTAGCCAGTTTCTTTCCGATCCTCCATTCTCTTACCCCCACCAACAGCGCGTGGCAACCCATCCAAATCTTTACAACGCCCAATGTTGCTTAACTTCGGAGATCTCACGGGATCCGATGTTTCAACACAGCCAGTTTCAATGCCAATTACAAGACTGCGCGCAGCTCCGGCTGGCACTAGCAGTTGACTTTTTCTCACAATTCCGATTACATTTTCAAATACAAAGTTCAAAAAAAATAGGGGAACATGTTTAGGTAACGTCTGGTATGTGAACGTTAATTTGGTAGATGGGGTTCCAATGGGCGTACTGCATACCTTGAGACCTTAGCTACTCTGGGTATGTCAAATCAAAGTTATACTCCACCTGTAGGCGTAGCCGTGCATTAAACTGTCAAGTGATCCCTAAAAACGAAGTGAATAGCGGTGTGTCCGTGTGTCGTTGTGAGGTACACAGACTACTGCGATCATTTTAGCATGTTGTACGTAAACCAGCACATCCCATGAGAAATCTTAACGAGTTTCAAGTCGCAAGGGCCGTCCCTTTGATCCAGTAAGGATGGACTTTTCGTCGTAATGCTGTGGATCTCAATGTCTCTCCGTCAGTTATTCAACGCTTATGGAATCGCTACAGTGAGACAGGCCAGTTCACAAGGAGGGTTGGACAAGGTCGTGGACGCATATCATCCCCACAGGACGAATGATATCTGAGCATCTGTGCGTTGCGGCATCGTTCAGCAACTGCCAGAGAACTGCAACAAGACCTCAGGAGGGTCACTAGAGTCACGGTGGTTTGCCAGGCAGTAAGGAACAGGTTGAGAGAAGCGTCCTTACGACCCAGACGTCCTGTTCGAGTGCCCCGTTTAACGCAGCAACATCGCGCAGCTCGCCTTCTGTTTGCCCGTTCCCATGTCAACTGGCAACTTCGCCAATGGAGACCTGTCTTGTTCACAGACGAGTCCATATTTCCCCTGACACAGCGTGATGGAGACGTCGCGGTGAGCAGCACATGCCAAATGTTTTCCAGGAAGGCGACCGATTCGTACAAGGGTCTGTGATACTGTGGTGTAGCATCAGTATTGGTGGCCGTACGGATGTTGTCGTCGTCCGTGGTAATCTTACCGCTGCGGGGTACATCGAGCAGATACGGTGTTGGCCCTGAATTCGTACTCATGCACGACAATGCCAGGGCTCATGTAGCGCGCATCACCAGAGCTGTCTTGCGAGAACTGGACTTTCAAGAGATGGAATGGCCAGCAGTGAGTCCTGACCTTAATCCCATCGAGCATGTGTGGGATAGGCTAGACAGAAGTGTTCGCGGGCGTCCTGTTCCACCACAGACTCTCCAAAACCTCGAACAGGCTCTCATTGAAGAGTGGGACCACATACCGCAACGTGACTTCCGTCGACTTACACGAAGCATACCACGTAGGTGCCAAGCTGTGATAAATGCTCGTGCAGGACATACACCATATTGAAGCTCTCCAACTGTGATAAAAATCCAACCTCGATGACTGTTATCCCTTTGTTTTCGCCCCTATTTGGACGTTTCCGTTTGTATTCTGAAAATTAACTTGAATCCATCGATGTTCTTTTGTATACTTTAACGGTAAAGAATAAAGGTTTAGCTGGTAATATATCTGGGTGTGAGATATTGTTTTGTGGAGCATAGCATACGTTCAAAGACATGCTCCCCTATTTTTCTGAACTATGTATCTACAGTCGTTATATATGGGTAGGGTGGGCATTATCCATTCAAAAAAGAACTGGCCCGGTTCGTGAGTTTTGAGACTGGGCCAGGTAAAGAAACCTACGCTTACTAATCATCTTCTCGGAATTCGTGAGTTTTGATACCCGTGAGTTTTTTAAGACTCATGAGTTCAGAGACGAGATAGATATACTTCACCATGATCAATAGAATGCCCACCTAAATATCAGTAACGAGTACTCTGGTTTGGACTGCTCTGTTTAACTCCAAAGCTACTGGCAATTTCCTGTCATTTTCGTTTACAAGGTTAGTTTTGGAATTGTTTTTAGTGGCCATTCTCTAAGGTGTTGTTTAGTGTGGTAATTACATTTTAGAGGGAAGTAAAACTATATAACAGTCCCTATCTAACCTTAATTAAAAGAGAGAAAATAAGAGATGCGTTCTTTCAAATAAAGGTAGTACTGACAAATATAGTAAAGGGACCACGAAAGGCGTAAAAACACCTCTCCTAATAGGCGACTTAAGGAGAACCCTTCCCAGACCAAATATCGTTGGAGTAGGAAGAAAAGTAGACCAAGTGAGGTCAGATTGGAAAATGCACTTGAGGAATGAGTGGGAGGAATAACAGGGTGGGCATTATCAATTCAAGGAAGAACTGGCCCGGCTCATGAGTTCTGAGGCTGGCCCAGGTAAAGAAACCTGCTCTTACTAATCATCTTCTTGGAATTCGTGAGTTTTGTTACTCGTGTGTTTTTTAAGACTCGTGAGTTCTGAGACGACACGGATCTACTTCCTCATGATCAATATAATGCGAACCTAAATATCAGTCAGGGGTCAAGTGATCGTAACCCCACGCTCTCAGTTTGACAGACCCAGAAAGTTCCCTTTTAGTCACCTTTTACGAGATGTATTCCATGGCTGCACCCAAAGGAGGACGTTATATAACGTGAGAAGTGGTTGATTAATTCAAACACTGCCTAGAAGCTGTCCTTATGAACTCAAGTTGGCCGGTTTGATCTGAGCTCCGTCCAGTGGTATCTCAAGGTGCTTTAATACGCCAGCCTCATGTCGATAGACTCACCAGAATGTATAGGAAATCCTGTAGTATAAAATGATGGTAGCTCAGCATCTCCGAAAACCGCCGAAGTAGTTAATGGGACGCAAAACGAATAACATTATTATTATTATTATTATTATTATTATTACTATTAAGGTGTGGGAACTGAAAACTTGTCTACCCTCAGGGAAACTGCTCCTCCCAACTGTCTGGATAGGAAATTCGTTAATCAATAATGCTAGAGCGGTTGACAAGCTGATACAGAATTGGTTCTCTGAGGAGATATCCACCGGAGAAGGATTGGATTTTTATCTCTCAAGAACTACAATATATTTCTGTTGTAAGAACTCTTTCTTTTCGTGCCCAGGGTGTGGATTGAAGAATCTTTTAACTTCGATTCTTTCTCAGGATTTCAATGCCTGTATGGATATGACTCTGCTTATTATTTTTTCTTTCTGTATCTGTTTACCCTCCAGGGTTGGGTTTTCCCTCGGACTCAGTGAGGGATCCCACCTCTACCGCCTCAAGGGCAGTGTCCTGGAGCGTGAGACATTGGGTCGGGGGATACAACTGGGGAGGATGACCAGTACCTCGCCCAAACGGCCTCACCTGCTATGCCGAACAGGTGCCTTGCTGAGGGATGGGAAGATTGGAACGGATAGACAAGGCCGGCCGTGGCCTTAAGTTAAGTACCATCCCGGCATTCGCATGGAGGAGAAGTGGGAAACCACGGAAAACCACTTCCAGGATGGGAATCGAACCCACCTCTACTCAGTTGACCTTCCGAGGCTGTGTGGAGCCCGTTCCAGCCCTCGTACCACTTTTGAAATTTCGTGGCAGAGCCGGGAATCGAACCCGGGCCTTCGGGGATGGCAGCTAATCACGCTAACCACTACACCACAGAAGCGGACTTTAATTTTTAATATAGCTTTAAGATAATGGCATTGTGAACTGAATTTGAATGTTTGTTTTTAATTTTCGATACTATTTCGTGCTGATTCTCTATTTCAGTTGCATCAATCCGCTGGTGTATGGCTTCATGTCGAAGAATTTTCGTGAAAGCTTCTACAAGGCGCTGTGTCGGTGTTGCTACCGTGGAAAATTGAAGAACCGCTACCCATCTATATCACAGACAAGAACAACTTCTGTCAGGTAACAAGATTTATGGTAGACACTTACTATTCCAATATTGGTGGTGAAACTACAGCACGGGTGCCAAAGCTTGCCCGTTTCGTGCTGGAAATACCTGTACACAAGGGCACAAGTCGCTTCCACTTACTCGGCTTGTACTTCCCCACGTCGTTGACTCCGGACTGTGCACGCCTACCTGTTATTGGCACCAGTTACGTGGTTTGGTTTACAAGTAATGGTAGAAACATACAGCTACAAAGGCTGTGGCTTAAGGATCGACACAGTAATTTGTTAGTTTGTGTTTGTGTTTGTGTGCTTCTCTATCAACATTGCTTCTTGAAGAAATACTACTTTTATCACAGCCTATTTTACTTTGTTTAAGTTTATAAAAACATGACGTTCAGCTACAGAAGCGATGAAGTAGCGGCGTAGTATTTGGTATTATTCTGCTTCATAATACGAGGTATTTATTGTTCGTAGAAGAGTTGAGCATGTTAAGTACGTGAAGTGTAAATGACTTTTATTTTGTACGCCATTGCATACCAATCACTCAATCAATCACTACTGATCTGCATTTAGGGCAGTCGCTCAGGTTGCGGATTCCCTATTTGTTATTTTCCTAGCCTTTTCTTAAAAAATTGCAAAGAAATTGGAAATTGATGATGATGATGCTTGTTGTTTTAAGGGGCCTAACATCGAAGGTCATCGGCCCCTAATGGAACGAGATGGACGACATGATAGTTAAAATTTTAAAATGTATCCACTGACTAGATTTAAAAAGTGGTGATAAATAAAAATAAGTATGAGATTAAAACAACCAGTGGATCTAATTCGCAATGCCTTATTTTCTAATAAAATAAGAGAAAATACAGGAAACAAAGCAATGAGGCAAATTTGAAATTTGTTGAACATCTTCCTTGGTAAGTTATTCCAATTCCTAACTCCTCTTCCTATAAACGATCATTTGGCCAAATCTGTCCTCTTGAATTCTAACTTGATCTTCATATTGTGATCTTTCTTACTTTTAAAGACATCGCTCAAACGTATTCCTCTACTAATGTCATCCCACGCCATCTCTCCACTGACAGCTCGGAACATACTACTTAGTCGAACAGCTCGTCTCCTGTCTCCCAAGTCTTCCCAGCCCAAACTTTATGTTAAACTTTAAAATAATTATTAAATTTCCTGGTGCACGGTGAGTGCAAAGCATGTTATTCGTCATATTTTATACAAACGCCGTGCTGAACACATTTCAATATGTACGCCCTTTTATGAAGGAATACTTCAGCGAGTACCGTAGTTGTGAAAGTGTAATGTACACCCCTCCAAGCTTGCGCTATCTGATAACGTCCTGGGCTGGCGCTCGTGACAGCTGTTTCTCGTGCACGCAGAGTTGTCAGTCAGTTCGTGACCTTGACATGCCTGAACTACAGGAACAGCTATCTATTATTAATACAATCTTCAACAGCCTCTGTCAGATCTGTACAAACTAGTTCCTGTACCAATGATTGCGATGATAATATTTCACTGCCAACACCATTGTTTTGGATCCTAAAATAGACAACATTTTAGGCAGTTTCGGCTCACCGAGCTCGATAGCTGCAGTCGCTTAAGTGCGGTCAGTATCCAGTAATCGGGAGATAGTGGGTTCGAGTCCCACTGTCGGCAGCCTTGAAGATGGTTTCCCGTGGTTTCCCATTTTCACACCAGGCAAATGCCGGGGCTGTCCCATAATTAAAGCCACGGCCGCTTCCTTCCAACTCCTATGCCTTTCCTATCCCATCGTCGCTGGAAGTACAGTATGTTAATATCACAATAATATGAACGTTCCTCTTATACGCAGTAGCATTGAGCCACTTTGAAATATTTTAAAAATGAAAAAATCCTCAGCCTTTTTCCAGTCATTTGACTGGGTCAGGAATTGAATTAATGAAGACCCCATCTAGCGGCGAGGATCGGAATTGTGCCGGCTGCCGAAGCCTGTCGCACTCCTCTGGGGCAATGATTAATGACTGGCAGATGAAGTGAAATTATATTGGTAGTATATGGGGAGTGATGCTGGAATTAAAGGTCACAGGGAAAACCACGTTACCCGGAGAAAAACCCATCCCTCCTCTGCTTTGTCCTGTACAAGTCTCACATGTAGTTTCCGGGATTTGAACCACGGAAACCACGCTGCTGCCTAAGCCACGGAGGTTCTATAATATTTTAAAAATATTGTCGTATTTTTTTGTAATTCTTGCAGTCGATGATCTGCATAGAAAACGCCGTATATTCCATGATGAATAATAAAGAAATACGCAAAGGTGAGGTAAGGTACTGTATATAATATTGTTTTCAGTATAAATAGGTACGTAGAAAACAACGATACACCGTAATATCATTAGAAATATTGTTCCAATAACGAGATGCGAACGCTGTGAAGGAGTTGATAGTTCTGAGGACCTGTAATGCAAGGAGGGTGGTGTTACATGCTTCGATACTTCTCTTAACCCACTGAAGCGACAATAAATGATTACATTGTTGACTGTGGAATCAGATTTAATTTGCCCGCAAGTAGTCTGAATGTACCTGTCACACGAAACGTGCATAAAAGACTAAAAAGAAAATTCGTTCAAATTTCGCATTCATGCCAATGAAAGTTATGACTTACTCATTCTTCATTCCTTGAAAGTCTGCGGGATGCGGTACAAATGTTTCATTTGAAATAATTTCCAAAAGAGTGGAACCGTATTCTGTAAAATCACCCCAAATTCGTAGGGTGTGAAGACTCTAAATTTTTCATATTTGTGAAAAACCGCTGTATCCTGAGCCTTTTGGTGAATCTTCTACCTGGCACACTGGCAAAGTCAACAGTAACTTAGAAGACAAAATACTGTGTAGTCGACATACTTTGTCCTTGTGGCAGCCTCCGCATGGGGGAAGTTGTAATAATAGTAATAATAATAATAATAATAATTGGATCTATATCAGAATTATTGTCTTTGTTCTCCAATTTTCAATCACTTCTGTACTTTTGTGTCACTGGTCTCACGCGTTTGGAAAAACCTGACGCAACATTTTCAGTCTCACTTTCTTCAATATCCTTTGCACTCGAATAACTTCCACTGTTGTTATCACCCTCGAACTCGGATTCCTTTTCCAAAACGTAATTATTGCCGCAATCGCCATATTTCTTTCTTTTTTCTTTTTCTAGTTGTTTTACGTCGCACCAACATAGATAGGTCTTATGGCGACGATGGGACAGGAAAGGCCTAGGAATGGGAAGGAAGCGGTTGTGCCTTAATTAAGGTACAGCCCCATTTGCCTGGTGTGAAAGTGAGAAACCACGGAAACCCATCTTCAGGGTTGCCGACAGGGAACAGAGGAAGAGGAAGACCCGAGTTTCTTATTTTCAGAACCTGCTTCAGAGAATGAGGGGCTGCCTGGCCGAGGCGGTAAAAGCGTGCTCGGTTCGCCCGGAAGGACGTGGGTTCGATTCCCCGCCAGGAAGTCGTAAAAATTTAAGAAACGAGATTTCCACTTCCGGAGGTGCATATGGCCCTGAGGTTCACTCAACCTACACCAAAAATGAGTACCAGGTTAATTCCTGGGGGCAAAGGCGGCCGGGCGTAGAGGTAACCACTCTACCCCATCACGTACCGAGGTTAACAATGGTGGAAGCCTTTACCTTCCACTCCTCCAAGGGCCTTCATGGCCTGTGCGGAGGTGACTGCTTTTTTGCTTGCTTGCTTCAGAGAATGAACTGCAAGACCTACGCCAAGTTGTAAAGACTGGCTCAAGATAGTCATCTACGGCTTCGGTGATGATGATAGTCAGGATTCCAATTCCGTAGCTTTTCCCGTGCATGAATAAGATCTATGAGTACTTCGTACTTTTAAATTCGTTTCCAGAAGGCATATGGTCTAGTGACGTAGTCAGAACATGTCGTGCAATTAGCGAGCAAGGAAGAACCACTTCCTGCGTGCACTGTGGGGACGACACAGAGCGGCAAATTTACGGTCTTCCAACTAGGTCACAAGAAAAGGGGTGCCTGGTTCAATGGGCTATCAAACTAAGTTTCGCAATAGCATAAATGATATTCCAAAACAACCTAATAAATAAATAAAATAAATAAATAAATAAATAAATATTAATAAGGAGTAACCATGTCCATATTCTTGGAAATTGTCCGTCTCCTTGGCTGAATGGACAGTGAATTGGTCTTCAGTTCAGCGGCCCCCGGGTTCGATTCCCGACCAGGTCGGGGAATTTAACTTTATCTGGCTAATTCTTCTACCTTGGGCTGTGTGTTTGTGATCATCTCAATGCACGTTCATTTACACGCAATAGTGAATACATCCCTCCACACAGAATTGGCGTCAGGAAGGTCATCCAGCCGTAAAAATAGGCGAAACCCATACAAAGTGCTGAACCGAGGTAATCGTGAAATTGTCAGGAAGAATAAGATCCATTCTCCTTGAAACGCCACTGATGTCATCTATGGGGTGGTGGTGGTTACTGATTTTTAAAGAGAAAGTATAACTCGGCAACCACCGTCACTTGACACTAATAAGAGGGAAAAATGTGAGAAAGTCCGACCCTTCTAATACGTTCTAGTGCTCGCAAGCCTAATACCATAGATACCAACGTGGGATCTAACACAAGTAGAAGCAATGAATGAAATGGCGTACGGCTTTTAGTGCCGGGAGTGTTTGAGGACAAGTTCGGCTTGCCAGAAGCAGGTCCTTCAATCCAACCTTTCAGGCGACCTGCGCGTCGTAAAGAGCATGAAATTATGATGAAGACGACACACACACCTAGGCCCCGCGGCAGAGGAATCAACCAATTATGGTCAAAATTCTTCACCCTGCCGGGAATCAAACCCGGGACCCCTCTGACCAAAGAGCAGTTCACAGTTTTACTTTATGTCGCACCGACAGAGATAGGTCTTATGGTAACGATGGGACTGGAAAGGGCTGGGAACGAGAAGGAGGCGGCCGTGGCCTTAATCAAGGTACAGTCCCAGCATTTGCCTGGTGTGAAAATGGAAAACCACAGAAAACCATATTCAGGGCTGCTGAAAGTGGGTTCGAACCTACTATCTCCCGGATGCAAGTTCAGTGCTGCGTGCCCCTAAACGCACAGCCAACTCGCCCGGTGACCAAAGAGCCAATCGTATATAAATCTATACAAAAAGCAAAATCAAACTCCGTGTTGCAACAGCCCCAAAGGGACTTGACCTGTTCAGCCCATAGGCCTGCAGGTTATATGGTGACGTGTGGTCATCAAGACGAGTCCTCTCAGCCGTTATTCTTGGCTTCCTAGAACGGGGCCGCTATCTCACCATCAGATAGCTCCTCAATTGTAATCACGTAGGCAGAGTGAGCGTCGAACCAGCCCTCAGATCCAGTTAAAAATCCCTAACCTGGTCGGAAATCAAACCCGGGGCTTTCGGATAAGAGGCAGGCACGCTATCCCTACACCGCCGGGTCGGCATATATTTATATACGGTTGGCTCATTTTTGTATCCCTTAAGATCCTACATTAAGACAGCGTAACGTATTTACTGCAGATAGAACTAAAACACTCCCGTAGTACACACAACCCATTAAGTTTCATAACGTGTCAAGATGGCCTGCAGGTATTGGGGTGTCATATACTCACCGTTACGATATTCTTAGCCTTATTGCTTGGCTTTTTTACCGGTTCCAACGCCTCTCGCATCAGCCAGCTCCTCAGTTGAACTTACAAGATTGAGTGACCTCCGAGAGAAACTAGAGCCTCTGAGTAAAAGGTCCACATGCTACGCTTATTCTACGGAGCTGACTCACTGTAGATAATACTTTAAAAAATTAGAATAGTACTATAGACGGGGTATAAAAGTACGGCACATTAGGTCCCCATAAAATCAGAGAGTTCTATAGGACCCAGCAGTGGCGCCGAGTGTAGAGGAGGAAGGGCGTCTTCTGTCCCCCCTCCAAATGAACTTAGGGGAGCAGAGTGCTAAGGCATTAAATTTGAAGAAGTTGGTAGAAGGTTTTACATCAAAAAATGAGATTAGAATGCGGGCATTCCTTCAGAGAACTACATTTCCCAATGAAGACTGTTCGAGCAGTACATCTGGAGGTAGAGATTTTCACATTTCGTATCATGGAATGCATGACATACAAGAATAGGACGTTTATTGAGAAAATATATTTATGAAGCAAGTTCTATTTCCTTCTTTTTACTTATGATTATTTTTGATAGCTTCGTACATCGAAGATTCCTTCAAAATAATTATGAATCAAGGTCTATTTTTCTGTTTAAGGCCTACTTGTCAATATTATTGAAAACTCCGCACATAAGACTCATCAATAATGTACTTGAGAAACAGCCTGTATTATCGTTCTTTTTTTCCCCTCTTTGTGAATATTGTTATTATATAAGAATGTTCACATTATTAGTAGTTCCTCATTTCGCATGCCTGTGTTCATGTTAATCATGCCACCCCCCCCCCCCCCCGAATAAAAACCCCATGGCACTAGAGCCCTTGAAGGGCCTTGGCCTACCAAGTGGCCGCTGCGCAGCCCCAAGGCCTGGAGATTACGAAGCGTCATGTGGTCAGCACGACGAATTCACTCGGCCGTTATTCTTGGCTTTCAAGAGCGCCCCCCCCCCTCCCCTTCCACCAACAATAATGAACCCGAATTAGGTGCGCCTGGGACCCAGCCTACTTATTTCTGCTTAACCAAATGATGGCAGTATTGAGAGGGAAATAGTGTCGATTGGGACATTATCCTCTTCTATTAAGAAATGTTAAGATGTTAATAGTTAATATTAATTCGAGTAAACAGCTTGTTCAACTTCAGAAGAAACAAATTTCAGCGTGAATTAAGATGACAACTATCATCATGGTGAAACCATATTATTATCTTCTTTGCACAACAACTCTAAGCTAGAGAGGTCTTGAAAGTGTTCTCTGCTTATGGCCAAACATACCCAATCACGGGGTATACCGCATACAGTGCAACTGCACTACCGACAATGGTAACAAGAAGCTGTAGTCACACAATTACGTCTTCAGGGAGATTAAGTATCTGTTGGTATCCTGATTCCGCAAGTTATTCCCATAACAAAACGGCCCGATCTTGCCGGCCAAGAGAAATATTCCCCTCAGTTTTAGTAACTGCGTTGAGGGGGGTGAAAGTACCTCATAGGGATTACTGTAAGTACGTAGGAAAAATCTTCAGTTTGGCAGTCACATAAACGGGACTGTAAATCTGTGATCGTTCAGGTCTCTTAATATGGGTGTAAGGGTATACAGAGGTTTCAGTAAGGGTGTAAAGGAGAATTCATATGAGTCATTAGTAAGACCACAATTAGAGCATGGTTCCAGTGTATGGAAAGCTCACCTAGATTATTTGATTCGAAAACTGAAACAAACAAAAAAAGCAGTGGAATTTGTTCTGGTGATTTTCGACAAAAGAGTAGTGTTTCGAAAATGTTGCAAACGCTTGGCTGGAAGGACATAGGAGTAAGGAGACGAGCTGCTCGACTAAGCAGTATGTTCCAAGCTGTCAGTGGTCAGATTGCGGGGAATGACATTAGTAGACGAATAAGGTTGAGTGGTGTTTTTAAAAATAGCAGAGTGTGAAGATAAAGTTGAAATTCAAATATTTGTTTATAGAAAGAGGAGATTGGAATTGGAATAATACCAAGAGAGGTATTCGATAAATTTTCAACTTCTTTGAAATTATTTAAGAAACGATTAGATGAATAACTGATAGGTAATCTGCCATCTGGGCGACTGCCCTAAGTGCAGATCAAGTTGATTGATTGATTGATTGATTGATTGATTGATTGATTGATTGATTGATTGATTGATTGATTGATTGATTGATTGATTGATTGATTGATTGATTGATTGATTGATTGATTGATTGATTGATTGATTGATTGATTGATTGATTGATTGATTGATTGATTGATTGATTGATTGATTGATTGATTGATTGATTGATTGATTGATTGATTGATTGATTGATTGATTGATTGATTGATTGATTGATTGATTGATTGATTGATTGATTGATTGATTGATTGATTGATTGATTGATTGATTGATTGATTGATTGATTGATTGATTGATTGATTGATTGATTGATTGATTGATTGATTGATTGATTGATTGATTGATTGATTGATTGATTGATTGATTGATTGATTGATTGATTGATTGATTGATTGATTGATTGATTGATTGATTGATTGATTGATTGATTGATTGATTGATTGATTGATTGATTGATTGATTGATTGATTGATTGATTGATTGATTGATTGATTGATTGATTGATTGATTGATTGATTGATTGATTGATTGATTGATTGATTGATTGATTGATTGATTGATTGATTGATTGATTGATTGATTGATTGATTGATTGATTGATTGATTGATTGATTGATTGATTGATTGATTGATTGATTGATTGATTGATTGACCATTTAAGCCTCGTTTAAACTGACGTCTAACTACATCTTGAAGCTAAACTGTAATTAGGTGTTATCGAGTTATTTTGCAATTGTGTCACGTATCGTATAGCAAAATTTACATCCTCCAGAAGAACAAGAAGTGCATCCGAGATAAGTGTACTGTAAGATATCTTAAAATGTGATGGACTTAACGTGTGGATTTCACGGGCCCAAATATGAGAATTGTGGTTGTGTAACATACCTTCGCAAATATAGAGCGCTTCGCATTTCCTTAAGATATAGTGAAGGAAGTTTGTGACATTTCTATTTCCGTGTAATATCTGTTGACAGAACTCTACACCACAGCAACCATCAATTGGTAGTAAGTTCTGAATGTCTGTTTAGTAATACGTGTAAAGTCTATCTTCATAAACAATCAAATATATTGTTCCAAAGGAAATGCAAAGACGACTAGTAACTTCACTTGACTGAGACCAACATTGTCTGTGAGTAGCATACAGTAGGGTTCACTGAAAATGTGGTGGATATTTCCGCAACAATGCTGGCTGCAACGTTTTCGCCTTCTCTCTGATGTGTCTCGATGATAAGGTCCAAGATGTGCTTCCCCTCTTGCTCAAAAGACTGCAAGACCTCAGATGAGCTTTGTCCATTTATTTGGATAGGATACTCACGTTCGTGTCTCCTATCCGAAATCAATTCGTCAACTCTTGTTTTCTTCTAACCCCATCAGTATTACACATGTTTGTGAGGATTAATCAATTGAAATCCTCTCATAGCCTACATTCACTCTTCAAAGGGTTAGAATTCTTCTTCTTCTTCTTCTTCTCATATGGTTAACAATAAAATAAAATCCACAGTTCTATTTCTTCAGACAAGTAACTCAATGTTGAAAACGTCATAGGGATGTGAGCTAAGAATTTTAGGTAAACAAAAGTACGAGAATATATTCTTTATTTATTCCTAAAAATTACAATTCTTTTCTTAACCATCGTTATTCGGTCGATTAGATTAGCAGTTTGCCTTTTTCTACAACTACGAGCGCTAATGTGAGTCAATGCAGAGTTTCACGTAAGCCCTTATAACTACATTCGGTGGGACATTTGTCAAAAAGTCTAAAAAAGCCTGAGGGTACTGAACACATTACAAAAAGGATTATGTAAACAAGTTAATTTGGCTATGATTTGAATCAAACAGAAAACGAGTAATGAAACAGGCGATTTTAGACTTTTTCGGGGACTGCATTTAGGCCGGTAGTGAATTTCGACATTTCGTCGTTGCCGGGACAAAGCCTCCTATGTGAACAATTTTAGCTTAGAACATTGGCCGATAAGGTTCTGTCATCTAAGGTGCAATATTGTGTGACAGTTGTCAAGGCATTCTCGCTCTTCATAATGTATGTGCTGCAGATCAGTATATCTTCAAAAATATTACCACATAGGAGGTATCCTCCCGGCAACGACGATTTGTTTTTTTAGTTTGATAGAGCTATACAAAACTCACAGTTTGAAGCTTTTCTTGGACCCTTAGTCCTTCAGCTTTCGGCACAATTGAGGAAATTGCTGAATTTTACGGTTTTCGTGGTATGGGGATCCCTACTTTGTCTGCTGTTGTCAACATTAAAATAATCAGCGTCCACCTCTATGGTGCAGTGGTTAGTGTGATTAGCTGCCACCCCCCCGGAGGCCCAGGTTCAATTCCCGGCTCTGCCACGAAATTTGAAAAGTGATACGAGGGCTGGAACCGGGTCCGTTCAGCCTCGGGAGGTCAAATGAGTAGAGGAGGATTCGATTCCCTCCTCAGTCATCCTCGAAGTGGTTTTCCGTGGTTTCCCACTTCTCCTCCAGGCAACTGCCGGGATGGTCCCTAACTTCGACCGAATATGTATCGATACTAAAGATCATTACTGCTTGGCTGTGTCCAACTATATACCCTTCCCCCTGTGCTGTGCGGGTAGCCAGTCAAGGAATGTTAATTTTGGGTGGAAGGCTGGATCGGTGTTCACACCTCCTCGTGAAGGAATTGTCGAGCTGTCTCATACAAGAGCCAATGGACCCTGTGCACACCACTAAGGAAGCCAAGCAATACGATGGAGAAAATCGTTACGTTGACCACGTGGATCTCAAGTGTCTGCAGGCAATCTGCCTGACAGCAGCCGTCTAACGGCTCTAATGGACTGTTGTGCAGAAGGTTTGTTTGAAAACTTAAATCATAATTATTGTAATATTTTTTATTTGGAATGTATTCAGTATTTTGTACCCGTATTATAAACATCTAAAAGCGAGCCTCCGTGGCTCATGCGGCAGCGCACTCGCCTCTCACCGCTGGGTTACGTTGTTCAAATCCAGGTAATTCTTTGTGAAATTTGTGTTGGAAAAGCGGAGGTGGACAGGTTTTTCTCCTGGTACTTCGGTTTTCCCCGTCACCTCCCATTCCAGCAACATTCTCGAATATCACTTCATTTCGTTTGTCCCAGAAGAATTCGACAGGCTTCGGCAGCCGGCACAATTCCTATCCTGGCTACTAGGTGGGGACTTCATTTCATTTATGATCCGGTCGAATGACTGGGAGCAGGCTGTTTATTTTTCATTATAAGCATTTCATTATGAAATCTAGCATCAAATATCAATACAAAATCGAGGATAAACCACTACGCGTAGTTAGTATGTGATCTAGGTGTTGAATTTACCTGTGATCTAAATTTTAAAACTCATATAGAAAATATTATCAGCAAGGCGGATAAATATATGGGATGTTTTTATCAGGAATTCCATAAGATTTATTATAGGACCTTGACAATATGGTATAATGCTCTTGTAAGATCAAGACTAGAATATGCCTCGATTATTTCAAACTAGTACACAGTGAAATATATCGATCTAACTGACAAAGTCAAAAGAAATTTTATGAGATATGTTCATTACAAGAGGTTTGGTTACTATTCCTACTACGAATCGTACGCCCTAATACTCAAAGCTGTTGATGGTACGGAACTACCTTAGAGAAGAAATTTTCAGGGTATTTACTTCCTTCATAAAGTAAGAAATAACAAAATTGATGATAGTAAAATCAGAGAAAGAAGTGACATATATGTTCAAAGTGTAACTCCCAGTAGACTCCGAAATATATTATTCATACCGAACACTAATGCAGACTCACAAAAGAACGCCCCTTTGTACAAAATTACGACTCAATATAATCTAATACACCATCTTGATATAGACATCTTTATCATGTTGGAAAACCAGTTTGTTACATCCCCTGACAAAGTGCTACAGTCGTTGTAAGATAAATGGCGCCTTGGTGTAACTGAATGTATACAATATTAATGTTATTTCTTATTCTTCTTCTATTTCTTTCCTTTTTAATTAAGTTGTATTATTAATTCAAACCATTGATTTACTGTATTACTTGCTGATAATATTAAAAGAGTAGTGAATAGTGTAATGAAACCTGTAATGTTCACAACAATCTGTATATATAAAACAAGTGTTTTGTCTGTACTTTGTTCAGAACTTAAAAAAAGAGGTATTTCTGTACCGTTCGTGTCCACGGTAACAAGGAAATACACCGTTTAATTTTCCGCCATGTCTGTCTGTCTGTCTCATGTACGGTCATCACGAGAAATCAACTGAAGGGAATTTAATAAAAAAATCAGTATGTAAAGTCGGGGAACGAGGCACTACAATCTAGGCTGTAAATATCTTTTTTCTCACGCTGAGTAGTGAAATGGTGGTTTAGAGGAAGGCTTAGACTTTTTTTTCCTAGGGGCTTTACGTCGCACCGACACAGATAGGTCTTATGGCGACGATGGGATAGGAAAGGCCTAGGAGTTGGAAGGAAGCGGCCGTGGCCTTAATTAAGGTACAGCCCCAGCATTTGCCTGGTGTGAAAATGGGAAACCACGGAAAACCATTTTCAGGGCTGCCGATAGTGGGATTCGAACCTGCTATCTCCCGGATGCAAGCTCATAGCCGCGCGCCTCTACACGCACGGCCAACTCGCCCGGTACTTAGAATTTAATTCTCAAATATTTATTATTAGTGGTCCTATACTATAATATATAACAAAAGTTATAGACAATTAAATTTCCGATCATTCATGTCTTATACATTTATATCGTGCCGGCTATTATAACAGAAATTTTCATGAATTTCAATTTTTGTTGCTAAGTCCATATCATCACCGAACCACGAGCAAATGGCTGAAAAAAATTAATGAAAATTGGTACATAAATTCTGGGGATAAAGTACTACAGTCTAGGCGTCCAAGCTATAAATAATCTTTAATCATGTTGGATGAAAATGTAGTTTAGGGGAAGACTCCTAAAATATAATTATTTAAATATCTATGTTATTGGTCCTATAGAAATGTATTACATAACAAATGTTATAGAGACTAACATTTCCAGTCGCATATGTCTTGTACGGTTTTACCGTACGGACTATGATGATACTGTATAATTAATAAATGTAGACTTTTGTTGGTTAGACCACATTAACGCCGAGCATTGCTAACAAGGAAACAATGTTAAATCGCGTTAACTGGCAATGGTTTTTGTCACGATTATATTAAGATGTAAAACCACGTGGCCATTCACCCGTATCGACAAGGAAAATTGTGATGATGATTATAAAGAATGATACAAATCGTAAAGGAACGATCACTTAAAGATTAATCATAATCATAAACCTTTATTTTCTCCAGAGCTGTAGAGTTAAAAATCTAATGGATCTATTTGGAGAAAGTACAGATAAAAATAACAGTGCAATAAAATACCATTAATAGGTTAACTAAAATGTCTACTTACTCTATGCGTGTGTCAGCGTGGGTGTTACCTCCTACCCTCCATCGCGGATGACTTGCAACCTCGGGCATGTGCTCTTAGTCAATGCTGATGAGTAAGTCGTTCGACTACCGCAAGGTGATGCAGATCACGAATTAGAGGGAGAAGAATAGCGGTGATAACTGCCGGTTGAACGTGGTGACGTAGGTCACGACGAAGAAAAGGAGGAGTTGGAGGTACTTCAAGAGTGATATTAATCACGAGAAGTTAGGTGTTTACCAGAAGCCCAGCGATAGCCAGACGGGTGAGAGGTCCGTACGTGACAATCATGTGCTTACTCAGGCTCCCACTCTTCTTCACTTCCTCCCACGGATAACCAACTGTTCTCCACCTGACCCATCGTCTGCTCCGTTGAGTCAGGCAGCTGAGCGCTGACCGAGGACACCCAATTTAACACATCAACTTTCTCCCCCCACTCGGGGAGACCTTGGTACTCTGCTGCTGATCTGCGCACCTCTCCCTGTTTACTTCCCATTTACAACAACAAGAATGTATATCACACTAAATACCTTATTTCTATTAAATTCCACTTCCGTTAAAGTCTCTATATATCGTTTTCTAACTAGATCTAAAAACTTACCTATATTCCCGGTGTTTTTGCATTATTTCATTACCCATTCTATTATCTTCTGTTCGTTACCTAGTTGTTTCATGACTTCTAACTGTTTCTAACTCCAGTATATCAAATCTCCATTTTAATTTCCTTGCACACTTTAAACAAGTGAAAATACTTTCTTGTTTCTCTGTACAATATACATATCGAAATGTCTTTCATTCTTGTTCATCCCTCATTCTTATATATACCCGTCATCCACCAAATTAGACCTCTTCTCTCTACCCTATTCACATTTCCCACTCTTATATTTACTACTTGATAAATTCTATTAAATATGATGAGGGTCGCCCTCTTCCTGCAGTCAGCCCCAACTCTTGTGCTTGAATATCTTTCATCCCTCTTTATAGTATTCCTCCAACACACTTCATTCCACCTTTCCCACTCATTCCCCCAATAGTTTCCTAAAACCCACCTAACAATAAGACTTTTAACCTTATCTATCCAGTGATTCCCATACTTACTCTTATTTTGGTGCTGGTAAGCCGTCTGCAGGAGTAGGCCACCCCTACCCATTTTCAATCTTCTCCAATGACTCAACACTCTCTTCATAATATCGACCTCTATGTCCCGGTACTCATTACACATAACTCTAGCAGCTGCATTAGACGTGCAATTGGGAAGGCCCATTACAGTTTTACTAAATCTGCTAACTATCTGTTTTAGTATATTACGTTCCCTTTCAACTCCCCATATTTCTACTCCTTATAGCACCCCACTCATTACCACTGCTTGAAACACCATTCTATGAATATTATATTTGATACCCGGGAATTTATTTTCCAATATCATTATTACCTGAATGTGCTGCTAACCCCTTCCACTTCGGTTGTTAAATTTGCTCGGACTATTTACCATTCGTAATTATCCAAGCCCCCAGATACTTTAGTTCATCAGTCTCCTCTATTTCCTCTCCTTTCATCACCCATTTCTTCTTTGTCTTCCTTTTCCTACATTTCCTGCATACCATCACTTTTGTCTTATTAATATTTGTTCTCATTGACTATTTACTAGCATACACTGATACCTCATTTATATTTTTTATAAAACCTCTCCTGTCAGCGTCATCAATAAGATATCATCTGGAAATATCAAGCCTGGGATTTCTTGTTCTCCCAATATAGAACAAGACAACTTCTTCTCCCAATGCCCTCCTAATATGCCATTTATAAATATCAAAAACAGAATTGGGGATAATTTACAACCGTGTTTTAAACCTGTATTTGACTCAATTAAACCGCTTACAACCCCTTCCTCTATTCTAGTGCTACAGTACACTTCCTCATACATGGCCTCAATCGCGCGTCTCATATTTTTTGAAATTTTCACCCTCCTCACACACTCAAACAGCGCCCTCCTGCTCACTGTATCAAAGGCCTTTTCAAAATCCACCGCTGCTGTATACACATGACTTCCTTCCTTCCTCACATATTTATCTTTCATTGCCTTCCACTATCCATCGTCCTCCATCCTTTCCTAAAACCACTCTGGTAAATCGATAGTATGGAAAACTCTTCGGCCTAGTTTCTCAGCCTGTTCGCTAATATCCCTGTATACACCTTGCTCAATGCGTCTAATAAAGTTGTGCCCCTATAATTACTATGATTATTCCTTACTCCTTTCTTTTTATAAATAGGACATATAATACCATTTTTGCCACTCCTTAGCAAATTCGGCACCTCCGAACACCTTGTTAAATAACTTCTCTCAAATAGCTTCTCTCAAAAACACATTTGTTATTTAATTCCCACTCCCTGCTGTCCTATTTTTCGCTTTTCTAGCACTTCCAACACCTCATCCCCTTTTATTTCGTTATCCAGCTCATAGCTCCCTATTACAATCACACTTCCGATCTCCTTAGCTCCTTTCTGTTCCTTCTACCCATCGTTCCCTCCTAAGAGTTTACAAAAATATTCCACCCATGTTTCGTAGTCAAGTTGATGTTTTTACATAACTCTTCTCTCCCTTGTTAATTTTGTTAATTCTCTCCTATACTTTCTCTCCTTGCTTGTTTTTACAATTCCTGTTAATCTCCCCTGTTTGTTCCATCTTCCACACCTTTTCCCTTTCAATTATTTTTGCCTTGTACTCCCTCCTCAGCTTAAAAATTTCTCCCTCTTGCCCCCCCCCCCTATGCTTCCTGAACTCTTTTAGCGCCCTCAAGACTACTTTCCTCAATGTATTTCAATGCCTATTATACCAACCCCCTCTCCCTTCTTTCTTTTTCCCTCTGTTTCTTTTTACCTCTGTACCCTATTAATGGGGTATTCTAGTAGTTCTACATCTCTATCCACATTATTATATCTCAAGGCTAATTCACACCCTAACTTAATAATTTGGAAATCCTTTTCTAAATAATTATCTAGTTTCACTTTTACCTCCTCTGTCCATTTTTATTTTGTGTCTCATACCCTTTTCTCTACCCCTCCTTCCTAATCCCTCCCCCTCTCAGGTTAATATAATAATAATAATAATAATAATAATATAATAATAATAATAATAATGTTATTTGCTTTACGTCCACTAACTACATTTTTAAGGTCCTCGGAGACGCCGAGGTGCCGGAATTTAGTCCCGCAGGAGTTCCTTTACGTGCCAGTAAATCTACCGACACGGGGCTGCCGTATTTAAGCACCTTCAAATACCACCGGACTGAGCCAGGATCGAACCTGCAAAGTTGGGGTTAGAAGGCCAGCGCCTTAACCGTCTGAGCCACTCAGCCCGGCTTCTCAGGTTAATAAATACGGGGGCATGGTGAGATTCAAACCAGTCAACAACCTCAATCTGATTTATTTTTCCCAACATGTCCTCTGAATTGATTAAAAAGTCAATAACACTACCTCCTTGCCTCGTAATGTAAGTCAACTTCCCATCCCTTTCCCCAGTCCACCACCCATTCAGAATGTACAGATTACCTGCCGAGCATAGTTCCAGCAATTTCTGCCCATAAAAAGGTCTCCCTATATCTTAACTCCGTCCCTCTCCCTTCAATATTTCCTTCCCCTCTTTGCTGTACACTGGACTTTAACCACCTATTCTTGCATTCGAGTCTCCCATCAGTATCATACCATCCTCATACTTCTCACTGATCCCACAAATTTTCTCAATCAGCTCCTCAAAAAATTTATCATTGGCGTATGTCGATCCCCTCGGGTGGTTATACAGAAAAGGCAGGCGTACCTCTTTTGCCTCCCCATCTTCCATCTTAAACTTAATCCAAATCACCTCCTCCATCTCGTTTTCTATTTCTCCAATAAGTTCGCATATTTCTTCCTTTATTAGTAATGTTATGCCAACTGGATTTCTTCTCCACTTTCCCTGTTTCCTTTTCGTTCTGTTCCTTACCACAAACTCTTTCCACGATAGACTCTTCCTGTCTTCTAACCACTAATTTTACCACCTTCTCGTTACCCAACTTGCGTATCACCCCTTCAGTATTTACAAAACCTATCTTCCAACACAGTTATTTATTCCCTCTCCGTCTTATCCCCTTCCCCCCATATACTTGTTTCCTTCTGTTACTTTGGTCGATTTACTTCTTGTTACTTTCGCTTCTTCTCTTTCGGCTCCCATTTCCTCCTTTCTGACCATTTTTCCATTCTCTTTACCACCCTTATCGTCCTTCACTTTATTTGTTTTACCCCACAAGTCTTTTAAACTTAGGCTTCTTCCCCTACCCAGTCCTTCTCGTCTTCTTCTTTCTTCTCCTTCCATTGCTCCGCTTGCATGAGTCACCTCCAAACCATCCTCCCTCGTTGTTCTTCTTGTTACCCCTTCCTTCTCTGTGCACTGGACTTCGTTAACTTCCGCACTGCTATTCACTGCTCCGTCATCACAATCTGCACTTATCTCCACCTTCCTTTCACTTTCACGAGCCGACTGATCCCCAACCTGCTGATGTTTGCCATCCATTTTCTGCAGCGTGTACACCGACCACACACGTGACCATCTTCCGTTCCCAACAACCAGCTGCTGACCTGTAATATATGCTGTCAGGCCTTGTTGCCTAGCTGCCCATAAATGCTTCCTTAATATTCTAAATTCTTTACATGTTTCACTACCCATATCACTCTTCAGCCACACTTCTTCCCCTTTTAAATTTCCTACGTTCTTTATCACAATATCCGTCATCAGGGTGGATAATAGCGAAACTTTAATGGGCCTATTGCCCTTCCTTCCCCTTATTCTATACATATCGACTATGTCCACCTCACTAAAATTATTCTTCATTTAATTTTGCACCACATCCGTCACCTTATACACTAGATCCACTTTATTTTCTCTTACACCTTATTGCACTCCATGAGTAAGAATATTCTTCCTTCTTCTTTCCTGATCACCATTAGCTCCTTCCCTCTTCACCTTAACCAACTCCTCCTCCAAGTTTTGATCTTCTTCCTCAGTATATCTATCTCTTCTTTATTGCTCTCTACCTTCACTTTCGGCTCTTTCAGCTCCTCTTTGGTGCACTGCTTAATATCCTTTGACTGCTCGTTTATTAACTCTCTTACTTGTTCCATTTGACATAACTCCTTCACCACCTCTTTTATCGCCTCAATTTCCTTTCATCCAAGAGAGCCCATTGGGCCTGGACCTGGATTCATCTCCACACCCTCTGTTGTTAGCAACACTGCCACCACCACTGCCACAAGCAGAGCTGCCAATATCCCTTTTTTCACATCCTTCACCTTCTTATTCCTTACCTCTTTACTCTTCCATCTGCTCTGCCAACTTCCTATTCAATGTGTTCCCCATTCCTCAGCACTCACTTAGCACATCCGTACTCTTTGCTTGCTGAATCGAGACCAGCTTGAAGAACAAGACAAGAGGGAGTCTTAAAAGAAGGAAGGGCTGCTTTTACATTAGATGATCAGATATCTCAGAGTCGGAAGAAAGTAAATGTGAATGCCTACAATATCGAAAGCTCATAAAACTGATCGACAATAACATTACATTGACCATTGTTGCGATGTGATTTTTCTCTTCAGCTGCCACCCATCTCCGATAGATGGGATTACTACTGCGTCCCGAGTAAAATAGCATGCCTAAATATTGGCGCAAAGTATTTATACGATTGTCCCAACATCGACTGGTTCTACAGTTAGTACTCAAATAAATAAATAAATAAATAAATACAGAAAGAAAGAAAGAAAGAAAGAAAGAAAGAAAGAAAGAAAGAAAGAAAGAAGGAAAGAAACATCTATCTTCATGTATTCGTAATCATTACATTAAATTTCATAAGCTTTCTCCAGTTATTGGTCTTCGTGGCTAGGACAGAAGAGTCTTACATTCATTTACGTAATCAAGTCAGTAAATGTTTATGCCGAGAGCTCCTTGCGATACGTTTAATATTAATTAAGCTGAGCACCTTTAATAATTTGTCGGTCGTAATCATGTGTCACACGGAGATAGACGATCTGGCGTCAGCACTTGTAAATGTCTCTCTCTCGGAAGTCGTAAAAGAAGCCATCATCTCCTTTACGTCTCCCTCGAGATTCAGAAATTTAGACACTACGGGTCTTGTCGTTAAATAGTCCATTGCGAGCTTATACGTGTAAAGAGAAGAAGACGAGTTAAATCTGATATACATTATAAGAACTTAAGATGAAAGCGATGTTCCATTTTTAATTTCAGATATTTCCCATCGTAAATACGTAACTACTTTCAGCAAAACGTTAGTAACATAGACGACGCTACCGCAACAATCCTTTATCTCTGAGAGCAGTATCAGAGTTGTGATGTCAAAACATCTAGCAGAATATTTTAATTTTATATGAGATATCCCATTATAGCTTCTTAGGTATGGACTGTAAAAGATCCAACGTTTAGTCTGAAAATCTCTGTGAGTAAACTTGTGATGATGATTATTAAAAAATGAGACAAAATCGTGAAGGAACAATCTATTTTCCCTTCAACTGCCACTCATCTCCGATAGAGCCTCTACAGCTATCTTACCGGGCTGAGTGCCTCGGACGGTTGATGCGCTGGCCTTCTAACCCTAACTTTGCAGGTTCTATCCTGGCTCTGTCCGGTGGTATTTCAAGGTGCTCAAATACGTCAGCCTCGTGTCCGTAGATTCATTGGCGCGTAAAAGAAGACCTGCGGGACTAAATTCTAGCACCTCGGCGTCTCCGAAAATCGTAAAAATAAATAACTTTATTACTATTATACACTCTCGAATATAATTTTTTCTGTCAGTCACTAATCATTGCCTGAGAGGAGTGCGACAGGCTTCGGCAACCGGTACATTTCCTATTCTCGCCGCAAGATGAGGCTTCATTCATTCACTCCATTCGTGACCAGGTCGAATGACTGGAAACGGGCTGAGAATTTTAATTTACGTACACGCTTCTTAATTATGATCGACAATAACATTACATTGACCATTGTCAATTATGGATTGTAAAAGATCCAACGTCAATTTTCAAATTGCTGTAAATGAACTAAAAGCTCTACGCTCTAGTTATATCTTCTGTTGTCTCATTTACTTGCAGATCTTTTACCTATGAATTATTAAAAACCGAGCTAACTATCATTGCCATTTTCTACTTTTGCTTCTCTTACCCTTCATGGTTGAATCCTTCTTTTTGGTAACCTATCTTAGTATCTGCAGAGCACATGACCACCCTGCCATAGTCGCTTCACATGCACATACAATTCCTTCCTAACTTAGCCTTTAATTACTCATTGGTAGTTCTACTGCCACCGGTCCTGTCTGATAGTAGGCTACCAGCAATTTATTCTCTCTGCTTTCAGGTCTGTTGTCCGGCTCCATAGCTATATGGTTAGCGTGATTGCCTTTGGTCAGAGGGGTCCCGGGTTCGATTCCCGGTAGGGTCGGAAATTTTAACCATCATTGGTTAATTTCGCCGGCTCGAGGGCTGGGTGTATGTGTCGTCTTCATCATCATTTCATCCTCATCACGACGCGCAGGTCGCCTACGGGAGTCAGATCAAAAGACCTGCACCAGGCAAGCCGAACATGTCCTCGGACACTCCCGGCACTAAAAGCCATACGCCATTTCATTTCAGGTCTGTTACTTCGAGCTTAAGAATAAGTTGACATGAGTCCACAGAGATTTCACTTCTCCCATAAAGAGAAACAAAGCAAGGCAAAGTCAACACCATACTGGCCATGAAGGTCAATATAGAAGTATTTTAAGGCATCCACTATCCGTAACCTCAGCACTAAGTGGTGTAGAGTGGTTAGCTCAAACTCGGCTGCCCTTTTTCCCAAGGGTTATATGGTATTCACTCTTCCTGTATAGCCGTGTGATTCTGCAGAAGTAAAATGTTCTTTTCTGAATTTCTCGCCTTTCTTACGGGAATCGAACCCTCGTCCCACTGCGTAATTAGTCAAGCAAGTTGGATATGTAGCAAGGCCCATGTAGGCTTGCATTCGTAAGATAATGGCTTCAAATTACATTGTCTACAGCCCAGAAGATAGTTTTCCATGGTTTCCTATTTTATACAATTCATTACTAGCCCTTTCGCATACCAATGTTTCTGTTGCTCTTCATGTATCAGGGCACCGTTAAAGCGCTGGCAATATTGCATTGTTATCGTTATTATTATTATTTCTTTTTCTTAATCTGTTTATCCTCCAGGATTGGTTTTTCCCTCGGACTCAACGAGGGATCCCTCCTCCACCCCCTTAAGGGTAGTGTGCTGGAGCCTGAGACTTTGTTTTGGGAGATGTAACTCAGAAATTGGACCAGTACCTTGCCCAAGCGGCCTCATCTACTATGCTGAACGGGGGCCTTGTGGGGGGGGGGCATGGGAAAATTGGAAGGGACAGACAAGAGAAAGGGAAGGAAGTGGCCGTGGCTCTTGAGTTAAGCTCCATCCCGGCATTCGCCAGGAGGGGAAGTGAGAAACCATGGAAAATCACTTTGAGGATGGCTGAGGTGGGAATCGAACCCCCCTCTCCTCAGTTGACCACTCGAGGGTGAGAAGACCCCGTCCCAGCCCTCGTACCACTTTCGAAATTTCGCGGCAGAGTCGGGAATCGAGCCCTGACATCCGAGGATGGCAGCTAATCACACTAACCACTACACCGCAGAGACGGAACTTTATTGTTATTATTATTATTATTATTATTATTATTATTATTATTATTATTATTATTATTATTATTATTATTATTATTTGATTTCAAAGTATAAGTATATATCTAAGTCAACATTCCTGTATGATTACTAGATGTGTGTACTCCATCAGGTACCTGTGGATTTGTGTTTGAGTGAATTTTTTAACTAAGAGTAGTTGGAATACCTTTTCTGAGTTATGTAAAACATTGCCTATTATTTCCCCTCTCTCTCTACAACATCTGATATTAGAACTTTTACTTTTATCTCTCTCTCTCTCTCTCTCTCTCTCTCTCTCTACAACAGCCGGGCTGTAGGAGCTCAGATGGTTGAGGTGCTGGCTTTCTTACCCCAACTTGGCTGGTTCGATAGTTTTCTTTTTTTGCTTTACGTCGCACTGACACAGATAGGTCTTATGGCGACGATGGGGCAGGAAAGGGCTAGGAGTGGGAAGGAAGCGGCCGTGGCCTTAATTAAGGTACAGCCCCAGCATTTGCCTGGTGTGAAAATGGGAAAGCACGGAAAACCATTTTCAGGGCTGCCGACAGTGGGGTTCGAACCTACTGTCTCCCGAATACTGGATACTGGCCGCACTTAAGCGACTGCAGCTATCGAGCTCGGTCGTTCGATAGTGGCTCAGTCTGATGATAATTGAAGGGGCTCAGGTACTATAGGTTGGCCTTGTATCGGTAGATTTACTTGCATGTAAAAAAGCTCTTCTGGGTCAATATTCCAGCTCCTCACAGTCTCTGAAAACCGTACAAATCTTGTTAGTGGGACGTAAAACTAATTTTTTTCTACGTCTGCTACTATAATTTTTATTTTTTTTTAATTTTTGTTTTTCTCTCTGTCTGTTTAACATCTGCTACCCTGTAATTACATTGCAATTTGTTCAGTAGTTTGCGGTTCAAAAGAAAAATATCAGTTGCTTGAAGCTGAGATCAAAGCCATTCAATGTGAAAATTTACACATCCAAACTCTGATTTACAAACCAAATATCAAACTTCAAGCAGCGTTACTTGTTATGGTAATGCTACTAATGTAAGAGAGGAAGTTCACTCCGCATGTTAATGTGAACCACAGCTTTCTATGCCAAGTGGTATTGGAAATAGAGGAGATCCAATACAAGAATGTCCAAAATGGGATTGTTTTTAGATATAACAGAATTCGTGATTACAGTACGAGGTTCATAACAGGTAATACACCAGTTCGGCTAGGTTAGGTTAAATTATTGTTGACCTAGAATACGTCTATATAGGTGTCCTAAAAATGTGCACACACTTTCTCAGTGTAAAACTTTTTTCCAGGCGAAACTGATTAAAGCATTGGAAGACTATGTCTGTCTAGTGTGACGTCCCACTAACTACTTTTACGGTTTTTGCAGACATCGAATTGCCAGATTTGTGTCCTGCAGGAATGCCTTCACGTGTCGGTAAACCTACCAGCATGAGTCTTGTGTATCTGAACACCATGCGACGGGGGTTTTCTGCACTCCATTATTTGTTATTATGCGTCGAGGTACTCATGTAAATTAATCATCCTTGGTCAAAGAACAGTATTAGGCGTTGCACTTTACCACCTGGCAAAAATCACCACAATCATCCTAGAATCAAACCCAAACTGACTGGACGAGAATCTGTCATGGTAATCCGCAGACCGCGACAGGGTCTATTACCGATGTTGTAGAACTCTAAATATAAATGATCATAGTACGAGGTTCTTCACAAGTAATATATCAATTGGCACTCCTGTACGTAGAAAAAAGTATTGGGGGACGCTGTAACAGTGAAGAGTTTTGTGTGGGGAAAACAAGTGACTGCACACCCTGAGTATGGCAAGAAAGGGAAGTATACTGACTGCTTTGTTATCGTAGCACAGATTTCGTCCACAAAACCTGCAAATATATCTAACATTGAAGTTTACCTAATGTTACCCACAATGTAATTGATTAGGCATAACTTTATTAAGTGCACTTATATTTATTTCTCGAATTCCGTTTGCAATGGTATTCTTTAATTACAGTGCACTGGGATTTATCTTCATTTTCTATGCTCTCAATTGAGTTCGACATCAAATATTACAAGCAACCAGATATACAAAAGTAATTTCATAGCGCTAACCATTTGCAATGGGAGTAGAAAAAATTCACTTACAAAATCTAAAATGATATTTTGCAGATCTGTTACAGTTAATTAGCACTGAAAATTGATGATCAGAATTCTAAAGCGTTCTCTGACATATTGACGAGAAGTTCACCTTGCCCGAAGCCATCAGTGTGGTAGAATGAAACGAGATAGTGAACTATGGAAGTTAATTAAATCCCTGCAATTAGAGATTTACGTACAAAAGAAGTGTTGAGGGACAGTGTAACGCTGAAGAGTTGTGTGTACGGTAAGGGCGGGAAGGGAGGATTACATTGACTACTTTGTCAATTAGTTATCGTAGCACAAATTTCACCCACATAGAATGGAAATATATCTACCAAATGTTACCCAGAGCTAGAAAGATACGTGTTTTTAATCCTCTGAAATACGATTATATTACATACTAATGTTTTAAAATAGCAGACAGATATTCAAAAAGGACAGACAGAAAGATGTCTTCGACAGTCGAAATTGCTATCTCTAAAGTAACTGAAAATTTTAAATGGACTATTAATTTACCTCTTCTTATTATTATTATTCTTCTTTTTAATCTCTTCACCCTCCAGGGTCGATTTATCCCTCGGACTCAGCGAGGGATCCCACCTCTACCGCCTCAAGGGCAGTATCTCGGAGCTTCAGACTTTGGGTTTGGAGATACAGCTGGGGAGAATGACCAGTAACTCGCCCAGGCGGCTTCACCTACTATGCTGAACAGGGCCTTGTGAAGGAATGGAAAGATTGGAAGGGACATCCAAGGAAGAGGGAAGGAAACGGCCGTGGCCTTAAGTTATTTACCATCCCGACATTTGCCTGGTGGAGAAATGGGAAACCACGGGAAACCACTTCCAGGATGGCTAAGGTGGGAATCGAACCCACCTCAACTCAGTTGACCTCCTGAGGCTGAGTGAACCCCGTTCCAGCCCTCGTATCACTTTTAAAATTTCGTGGTAGAGCCGGGAATCGATCCCGGGCCTCCAGGGGTGGCAGCTAATCACGCTAACCACTACACCACAGAGGCGGGCGATTTTTTTTAAGTACAAAAGTCTTCGTCGTGAGAGGTTCATTGTATCATCTTGTAAAGAAGACATAACAATCTATAACTGGTACCAATTTCAATTGTTGAAACATTCACGTCTTCTCAATATCGTTGTAAATGAGAGACAAAATTAGGGATTTATATATATAGTAACTTCTCTACTCATTGTTGACGGTATGGTCATTTAACATGTGCATGATTACATTTTTGTCTACCCACCAAGTTATTGCCGGGATTCCATTTAAAAATGCTGTAAAAAACTACTAAGTAAATATGATTTTATGGCTGAATGACTATTTCCTTTAATTTCATTTATTAATTGATCATCCTGCCCAGTTTATTTCGGTTTAATCAAGGCGGAGCGGACCCCTTGTGACTGGAGAATCACATTAGCCAAGGCCATATTAGTGTACAATATGTTTACAGAGCCCATATCCAAATACATGGAGTGCAAGTGATGTATGTCTATCCGCACTCATGTGCTAATGGGGACAATGCATACGAGCACCATTAGTTTCATGACAAGAAGTCAACAAACATAGAGATAACGTTTAATGTACATGAAGTCACTAACCATTTCACTTGTCCTTCCATTTATTTATTTATTTATTTATTTATTTATTTATGCCACTATTTTAACGTTGCACTATCACACAGAGGTTTTTGATGACCTGGCCTTGGCCTTAATGGAGGTGCAGCACCACAATTTGGTTGGTATGAAATGAAAAATCAAGCGTAAACCAAGTTCAGGACAGCCTATCATGGGATATGAACCCAGTCGCCTTTTTTTTCTCCAGTGTGCTTTTTTTTTGCTAGGGGCTTTACGTCGCACTGACACAGATAGGTCTTATGGCGACGATGGGATAGGATAGGCCTAGGAGTTGTAAGGAAGCGGCCGTGGCCTAATTAAGCTACAGCCCCAGAATTTGCCTGGTGTGAAAAATTAAAAACCGGAAAACCATCTTCAGGGCTGCCGACACTGGGGTTCGAGCCCATTACCTCCAGAATTCAAACTCGCAGCTGCGCGACCTTAACCGCACGGCCAACGCGCTCGGTCCTAATGTAATCCCACAGGCTCCTTTATGTCGAGTTAAAGCAGCCTTCGCTGGTATTATAGTACTTAGGATACAAAACGAGCAAATCGACCTTAGTAGAGACGATTAAGTGAACTCAAAGTGCGTCTCAATGCAAACGATGTTTAGACGCTGCAGTATCAGAGTTGGCTATATGAAGTTCAAATTACCATCCGCATTTCATTCAGTCATAATGTTCATTTAGGAGACCTTGCTCATAGATAGATCGTTAAATAATGACTCAAAAATAAAGTTGTATGAGCGATTCAAGCTAATATCTGAGGACCAAGTACTACACATTTGCAAAAGTACCTACAAGGTGCTTATTTTCACGTAAAGAGCTGGGACATCTCATTCATCAGTCCTGTGTACGCAGGTGAAGTCCTATAACTGTGCTACTGTGGTATCTGCACTGTGTGTAAATTTAGAAATGACTGGAGTGAGGAATGGGTAAGATGATACCATATTTGTTAAGTAATATCCTCACATTCATCTGGGTTTGAAATAGAAATCCAAAGAAACACATTTAAGATAAAATTGACAGGGAAACTCAGAAAAATGCAAAAGTTGTTTTCTTCTATTTTCTGGCTTCTGGGATAACATGTTCCTTCTGAAATGACACTGGATAACCTTGTAATACGTGCTTGCAAAAGCCTTGTAGCTCCCGAAGGATGCTAATTAAATAAAACAATATTGTGTGCTAGGTTTTATTTACCTTTCGTGTTTACATTTCACATTACGAACGATATGCTCTGAACACGTTTTCGTACTTAATGTCGTTGGCTTGTTTACAGCACCGCTCATTCATCGCCTTTCTCGTTGACGTATCCGGAACCTGATTCAAATAAACGTAGTAAAATCTTTCTCGCATATTAACAGTTAATCAAATGTGTAACTACTTAGTTCGCACACATCGAAGTAAATTTCCAATTATGCTGGTAACATATTTTAGAGGAATTATGTGAAGGTATATCAATTTTGTCAGTAATGTCAGTAGGTAAAAATCGAAAAACTCTCATTTTGAGATGACACTTGTGTCCTATTCCGTCCAGGTATTCAGGACAATTTTAGAAAATGGCGTAGTTACAATATTCATTCGTGAGAGGTTTGGTAAACTGAGCCATCCTATTGGAAAGGTAGTTTCTTTGCTCACACTAGGCTATCTGAAAGTAGAAGACTTAAAAATTATAAGTTTAATTTTTGTATTAGTGGAATAATATAATTAGCTCAGTAATTATACTACTACTTCAAAGGCAAGCCGTGACATTATATCTGATGCAAAATGCAACGTATATAAACTAATTCATATTCAGGAATATCGTTACTTCCCAAGCTTAGGAATAGAAAGCGTTGGCTCATCATTTACGAAATACGAATAACAGTAGAATCACCTATCGACAATCTTCGCAGGGAAGAGCTCTCAATACATATTCTCCCAAATTCTCGTAGAAATTCATGAACGCTAAAATCGCTAATAACTTAAGATACTGAAAATATTTCTGTAGAGAGGGTATTATGGATCGTGCAGGAGCAAGCTTGTGTCCGGGAGACAGTGAATTCGGACCCCACCGTCGGCAGATCTGAAGCACGTTTTCCATGGCTTCCTCACTTTCATAACAGAGAAATGTCTCAGGTGTAACTTAATTAAAGCCACGCTCGCTAAATTCCAATATTATTATCTCTTTGTATCTCAGAATCCTGAAACTCCGGAGCTGGCCCAGGTTCTAATGGGCAAGATGGCAGCTATACATGGGCTCTTATGGGACTAACTCCCGGGAGCTGACCCAGGGGCTACTGCGCAAGATCGCGGCTATACATAGGCACTTATGGACGAAGCTGGCCCAGGGGAGACACAGGACTTACGGAAATGGCCTAGGGACGATTGCGCAAGATGGCGGCCGTGTACAACTTCCTAGTGCTAGGGCCCCCGAGGCAAGATGGTTGCTATACATTGGTTATATGCGACTAACTTTAAGGATATGGACCAGGAGCTAATGGCGATACATTGTTTTTATAGGCCTAACTCTACAGAGCTGCCTCAGGAGCTCACAACTTGCAACTTATGAGCTATTAGTTTGATCAGCCTGTCTGTATTATAAATAGTTAGAAGAAAATTTTCCATGTTGTGTAGATCTCTAGTATTAAGCTACAACGAATGACAAGTAGGCCTATGTATCCTAAGATAACCTGAACTCTAGATAATGTTTATTAGTGACTAGGTGATGTACCCGTACTTCGCTACGGGAATTCTACATTATATACAGAATCGCATATCTCTTTACGTTACCCCAGAAACGTGGTAGCGAAGTCACCAAACGTTGTTTCTCATGTGAAGACTGGGTTAAGGAATGTTCACCGCAATGGTAGGGCCTCTTGCCTACCATCAGTCACAATCGATCTAACAGTCCAAAGTTCCAGAGCTGGAATGACCAGGCTAGAGACAGCCGTGAGCCGTGAACAACCCTCTGCCATTATTGCGTTAAGTGTTCACACTGTTCATTCCAGTCAGCACCTCAGAGTAGGGAGAGAATAGCTGAAATACTATGATGAACCAGTGTGTTACGTACCAGCAGTATCAGAAAATGTGTGAACCAGAGGAATGCCATGCTAAAGAAGAAAGTTATCTAACACTCCAGCTATTTCCTGCTAATATTCAGGCAGGCTGTTATACTCGGTACAGCAGCAGTAATCCCATCCATCGGAAATGAGTGGCAGCATAAGAGACAAAGAACATCGCAACAAACAATAGTAAATGTAATTGTTGATCAATTTTATGAGCTTGCGATATTGTTGGCCTTCACATTTAACTTCTTCCGGCTCTGAAATATCACTGTTATCATAACTGGTACGATAAATTTGAATAAAACATAAATGATCGGAAATTGTATTCTCTATAATTTTTATTATGTAGTACTTTTCGATAGGACCAATAACATAGGTATTTCAAAATTAAATATTGGTGCCTTCCCCTAAATTACCATTTTATCCAAGGTGAATTCAATTTATTTATTGCCTATACTGTAGTTTCTTATTCCCCGATCCTATATACGCCTTTTCATTAAATTATGTTTACCCATTTTTCTTTTGGCTCGCCGTTAATATGGACTTAGCAACAAAATTACAAATTCTCGAATATCTCTGTTACAGCCGCAACAATAAGAATATATATAACATAATGGAAAATTTAATTCTATATAAGTTTAGTTATTTATCGGCAGGACTGCTAATAACGTAAATATTTTAGAATTAAAATTCAGTCCTTCCCCTAAACTACAGTTCCAGTCAGAGTGAATAAAATGATTTATAGCCTACATTGTAGCGGCTCATTTTCTAATTTTGTATATCGATTTGCATTAAATTCTCTTCAGCCATTTTCTCGTGATGCGCCTACATACCTACATACAGACAGACAGACAGACAATAAAAAAGTGCATTTTCTTGTTACGTCCGATACAGAAATACCATTCTGTTTAAATTCTGAGCAATGTACAGACAAAACTCTTATATATATATATAGACAGATAGATAGATAGATAGATAGATAGATATGATATAAATTTCAAATATTCGAATGGTTATGGTGGTGTTAATTGAGGTAAAAACTGAAATATTTTTAAATGTTTGATCAGATCAGAATCAGATTTTCAAAATGCGCCAGGTAATTAAAATATTGCACGAGACGAATAGACAGTTGTGCTTATGTTTCATAGATCTAGTGAAGGCATATGACAGAGTACAAAGGGAGAAATGTTAGTGATCGAGCAAGTGGCTGCGGGATTTGGGTCACGTAGCTCTCATATTTTATTCGGGAGATAGTGGGTTCGAACCCCACTGTCGGCAACCCAGAAAATGGTTTTCCGTGGTTACGCATTTTGCACCAGGCTATTGCCGGAGCTGTACCTTAACTAAGGCCACGGTCGCTTCCTTCCCACTCCGAACCCTTTCCTATCCCACCGTTACCGTAAGGCCTGTCTGTGTCAATGCAACGTAAAACAAATTGTAAATTAAGAAGAATAAGAAGAATGTTAGCCATACATAGGAAATATGGTATTATAGGTAAATTATTAAAAGCAATCAGAGTAATTAATGTTAACAATTGATCTACATTGAGAATTGATGGATGAATGAGTTCTGGGTTATAGAGTTATGCTATAATCTTTCACATTTGTTGTTTCAAGTTTATGTGGATCATATCCTGGAATGTATGAAATGCCAGGGAAGGATTCAGTTAAGTAGCAATGTTGTAAGCAGTTCGGCTTATGCCAACGCATTGATCTTAATGGTAGACCATGTTAAAAGTTTGAAATCTAGTATCTTGGAATTTGAAAATAGCCTTTCCAAGACGAAAGTGTTGTCACTATCAAAGAAACCTTAGAGAACTAAATGTCAGGTTGGGAATTCAAAACTGGAACACGTAGATTATTTCAAGTATTTACATTGTGTATTTCTTCCAGGATGGTATTACGGTAAATAAGATTGAATCAAGATGCAGAAAAATGCTAATGCAGTGAGCTCGCAGTTGCGATCAAGAGTATTCTGTAAGAAAGAATAAAGCTATCTCTGCACCGGTCTGTTTTCAGACCAACTCTTCTGTGCGGGTGCGAAAACTGGGTGGACTCGGGATATCTTATTCATAAGCTGGAAGTAACATACATGAAAATAGCGAGAATGATCGCTGGTACGAACATGTGGGAACAGTGGCAAGAGGGTACTCGGAATGTGGAGAGGAAGGCTAAATTAGGAATGAACTCAATTGATGAAGCGAGTGGCTTCAGCGGTGGGGTCATTAGAGGAGGATTGATTACCTAGGAAAATAATGAACTCGGTCATAAAGAGTAAGAGAGGTAAAGGTAGACCTAGAAGAAGACGGTTAAACTCAGTTTCTAATGATTTAAAAGTAAGTGAAATTGAGGCAACGCAGGTAGTTACGAATAGAATAAATCGTCGTTGCCGGGACAAAACCTCCTATGTGATAATATTTTTAGAGATACACTCACCCGCAGCACAGACATTATGAAGAGCGAGAATGCCTTGACAGTATTCACACAATATTGCACCTTAGATGACAGAACCTTACCGGACAAAGTTCTAAGCTAAAATATTTCATCACATAGGAGGTTTAGTCCCGGCAGCGACGAAATAGAAGAAAGCCGCCTCTGTGGTGTAGTGTTAGCGTGATTAGTTGCAACCCCCGGAGGCCCGGATTCGATTCCCGGCTCTGCCACGAAATTTAAAAAGTGGTACGAGAACTGGAACGGGATCCACTTATCCTCTGGAGGTCAACGGAGTAGAGGTGGGTTCGATTCACACCTCAGCCATCCTCGAAGTGATTTTCCGTGGTCTTCCACTTCTCCTCCAGGCAAATTCCGAGATGATACATTAATTAATGCCACGGCCGCTTCCTTGTTTATCCCTTCCAATCTTCCCATCCTCCACAAGGCCCCTGTTCAGCATAGCAAGTGCGGCCGCCTGGGCGAGGTACTGTCCTCCTTCCAGTTGTATCCCCCGACCGAAAGTATCACGCTCTAGGACACTGTCCTTGTGGTGGTAGAGGTGGGATCCCTCGCTAAGTCCGAGAGAAAAAACAACCCTGGATGAATAACAGTTTAAGAAGAAGAAGAAGAAGAAGAAGATAAATAGAAGATTGGGAAGGCGCTTAATAAATTCGCACAGAGATGCAGACTGAACGATGAAAGGTATACCCGTCTATAATGCAAGTGTATGCGTGTATGTTTGTAAAATGGTTCAAAAATAAGATTATGTTGAAACACGAAATACTTCCAATATATCAAGAAAACCAAACAGTGGCGTAGTTAAATGGCATTAATGTATTACGAGGCATTATTTAATAACTCTTTTAATGTAACGGCACAGCCATGATGCATCATTGCCAGAACATATGAAGAAAAATTGAGACCTAGAATTACTCTCTCCCTCCGCTTACGAATCGACCGTTCAGAAGGTCTGACGGTCAGATGAGCGCAGACCTGTAGCAATCATAGTAGCGCGCTATAGGAACGTCGCAAATTGGTTATCGGAGCCTTAACAGATGAAACCTCGTAATTGCTCTTCTTTCTACCGCTTCAACTATCGCAGCGTCCTAGGTCACCGATTTTCATTTCCAAAACCCGTAGAGCCTAACACACGATGGGATCGATCTCGCGCAGGCAGTGCTGTAGAGACCGACCTGCAGCACATGGTCCTCCTGAGTCCATACTGAATACTAACCCGCAGCACATTTTCAACCTCCGAGAATCACGACTTGCGGGTCTGTATCCTTCAGCCTGTAACAATAGGGACGTATCGAATATGTATGGTGATCCCTGAATTAAATAATAATAATAATAATAATAATAATAATAATAATAATAATAATAATAATAATAGCCTAGCTCAGAGAATTCAAGTAATTCTTGAAGACATCTGGATTACGGAGAAAATTCCTCAAGAGTGAAAATGTGCCCTTATTCACTCACTCAACAAAAAACGGGATAAAACAGAGATTAATAACTACAGAAGAATATCCTTACTATCAGTCGTGTCCAAATTCTCTCCAAAGCCCAACTCACAAGACTTGAAAGACAAACTGAACACCTAGTTGGCAAATGTAAGGCAGGATTTAGAAAGGGAAGGTCCTGTGTATAACAAATTCTCAATCTCTAAACCATCTTGTAAATCCGTAAAACTAGACAAACAGTGATCACTTTTGTAGACTTTAAGAAATCTTATGACTCAGTAGACCGACACACACTATTCCATATTCTAGAAGAATTCAAAGTTGACAAGGAAACGAGAGACTTAATTCGTAAGACGCTGACTGGCACAACTTCAAAAGTTAAATTTCATGGTGAAATTTCTGACCCTTTTGATATTACTTACTATCAGTCGTGTCCAAATTCTCTCCAAAGCCCAACTCACAAGACTTGAAAGACAAACTGAACACCTATTTCTACAAGGAGATGGCTTGTCCCGGTTATTGTTCAATCTTATGCTTGAAAAAGTTATCAGGATATGGGAAATGTACGCAAAAGGAATAAATATTGGTCAACTACTCAAAAATAAAATTAATATACAGTGCTTGGCCTTCGCAGATGATCTAGCTATTCTTCCTAACAACAGACAAGAAGCAGTTCAGGCCCTCGAAAAACTTAATAAAATTGCAGCTAAGATTGGGCTCCAAATATCGTATGAATAAACGCAGTACATCGAAGGATCGGCTCATTTTCTAGCTGGGAAATCTCTGAAAACTACATTCGGCAAAATTAATCAAGTGAATAAATTCAAGTACCTAGGAGAAGTGATTCAGCCATCAGTCTTGAATCGTGAAGCCAATAAGGAGAGGATCTCAAAATTACAGAAGGCCTATAGACTCACCTGGAACAGATATAACAAAAAATCTCTATCCGGGAACGCAAAATTAAGACATTACAACTGAGTTATCACCTTGAAAACCTTGATCATTGGAGGCAGATCACTTATTGAAGACATAGAGACACAGGAGAGGAAAATATTGAGGAAAATCTTTAGTCCAGTCTGCTGAGAGGGAATCTGGATGAAACCGAAATCCCGGGATCTTTATCAGCATTCTGAAAAGATCACCTACAGCATCAGGAAAAGGCGATTAAAGTTCTTTGGCGAACTTCTCAGAATGAACAATGACAGGCTCATCAAAAGGATTCTCAACCTTGCTCTCTCAATGAAAGTCAAGAATAATTGGTTTAGCGAAATAGAAAAAGACATACAGGAAATTGACATCCGACGGGAAATTGTTCAAGATCGATTCTAGTTCAAGAAAAGCAATCAACAACCATCATTTTGCTGAGAAAATGAATGCCAGGACCAGTAAAACATGGACCGAAGAACGGAGGAAGATGTTCAGTGCCCAGATTAAGAGATTTGGGGAGAAGAAGAAATCAACATCAGCTGTATAAGTTCTATCGCGCTCCATGTGGGCATAACGCTGTAAAAAATAATAATGATATAAGTAATGGCAGGTGGCCTCCGGAGAGGCCTGGTGCATGTTTTCGAGTAGACTCCGTATGGGCGACCTGCGCGTCTGTGAGGATGGGCCCTACCTAAGATGAAATCTAATGCTGAAGACGCCGCAAACACCCAGCCCTCGAACCGTAGTAATTACGTCATGAAAGTTAAAAACCCCAGCCGACCAGGAATCGAATCCGGGACTTCTTGAACCAAAGGTCAGCATGCTATCCATTTAACAATGGAGCCGGACATAATAATAATATGAAATAAGTTGTAGTGTGAAAGCATTTTAATTCGGTGCCGTTTAGTTGCGTGCACGACAGTTTGAAAGTTCATCTTTTACTCTACCTACTGGCAAAGTAACCGGAATTCAGTGGGGTAAGACATTACTGACAAGATAATGCTCCGAAAATGCAGCTCGCAATTGAACATGTAACCTAATTGGAATGACTCTTATAGGTATTCTGAAAATATTGTCACCAACCGAGTTATCCGTGCAGTTAGGGTCTTCGAGCTGCGAGCTTTCATTCGGGACATAGTGGGTTCGAGTCCCACCGTCAGCAGCCCAGAAAATTATTTTCCGTGGTTTACCATTTTTACACCATCAAATGTTAGGGCTGTACCTTAATTAATACCACGGCCACTACCTTCCCAATTCTAGCTCTTTCTCGCCCTTCCACCGCCGAAAACCTTTGATGAGTTAATGTGATGTTAAACAATATCCACACACAAAAACATACTGGTTGACAATGGCATGCCGACAAATTCAAGAAATAAAAGGCTGCAAGCAATTTGCAGCAAATAATAATATATTAATATGTTCTATCAAAATTCACAGTATTTGGACCTGAATGATTCTTTTTTCGGTGTTTAATAATCCTTTCTAACATTCCACATGCACTGCAGTAATTAGGTAGTAGTACAAACAGAAAGTACATATATAGCCTACAGTAAGCAATCTAAATACCCTTAATCCATTACTCATTGAACAATTTCCGCCGGTGGAAGTCTCAAGAATTGTACTTAAGAAGTGTTTGAACCCTTCTCAGTCTTTCGTCCAGGAAACCATAGGTGTAGAGAGCAAACTTTCTTAACGGCTTAAATTATTCTGACATAAACGAATAATAAGTTAAAGCTTCATGCTGCGGGAAATTCTGTCAGAGAAAGATGCTGAATCTGGTGGTTGACAGGCCAAGATCTGTCACATACTTCAGAAAGATATTATGCGGTCTGAGGAAATTGAAGTCTAGAGCAGGGGTTCTCAAAGGGCGTGCCTCGGCGCACTACTATGTCGCGTAACCTCTAGACTGTCCCGCGAGAAATTTTGTTCATGTTGGATAAGTGTGAACACATAGAAATGGGCTTGTGCATTAAATATTTCAGTAGTGTTATTTATTAATCTGAGATAACTGAAAACACTTGCAATATTTTGCAAATGAAGTAGGTTTGAATTCATGATAGCTGACACATTTCATCAGAAAAAGTTGTGATAAATTTTCTCATAGAGCTTCCATACATTTGGTTACTAGTTCGTCATGTGATTCCTCTCCTTGATCACCTCCACGCACTCAACGACTTGCTTACTGAATGAACACAACAAAATGCATTAACTAATGAAGAATTACTTTGCATAGTATTTTCGCTAAATGATATCGTTTTCCATAAGCCATTGTTATTATTATTTTATTTTAACATTAGTCATTTTATACATTGGTTCCTTTCTTTTGGCAGCATTTCAGATAATTAGATTAACTCGTTGTTAATCATCAGCATATCCGCCTCTGTGGTGTAGTGGTTAGTGTGATTAGCTGCCACCCCCGGAGGCCCGGGTTCCGTTCCCGGCTTTGCCACGAAATTTGAAAAGTGGTACGAGAGCTGGAACGGGGTCCACTCAGCGTCGTGAGGTCAAATGAGTAGAAGTGGATTCGATGCCCACCTCAGCCATCCTGGAAGTGGTTTTCCGTGGTTTCCCATTTCTCCTCCAGGCAAATGCCGGGATGCTACCTAAGACCACGGCCGCTTCCTTCCCTCTTTCTTGTCTTTCCCTTCCATCTTCCCATCCCCCCGCAAGCCCCCTGTTCAGGATAGCTGGTGAGGCCGCCTGGGCGAGGTACTGGTCAACCTCCCCAGATGTATCTCCCGATCCAGTGTCTGAAGTTTCAGAACACTGCCCTTGAGGCGGTAGAGGTGGGGTCCCTCGCTGAGTCCGTGGGAAAAACCGACTCTAGAGGGTAAACAGATAAGGAAGAAGAAGTTAATCATCAGCATAGCTCCGTATTGCAACCAAGTTAACCAGTATATGTGTTAGTGTGTGTGGTATTTGCTTTACGTCGCACCGACACAGATATGTCTTACGGCGACGATGGAATAGGAAAGGCCTAGGAACTGGAATGAAGCGGCTGTGGCCTTAATTAAGGTACAGCCCCGGTATTTGCCTGGTGTGAAACCACGGAAAACCATCTTCAGGGCTGCCGACAGTGGGGCTCGAACCCACTATCTCCCGATTACTGGATACTGGCCGCACTTAAGCGACTGCAGCTATCGAGCTGGTTCAATGTTAGTAATACTTAAGGTTAATCAATGTATATTATTCATACATAGTTTATATTATAAAGTTTAAGTATGCCCTTCTGATATCAAACTTCAGATTTTTGTTTTATTTTCTACTTCGTCCTTTTTCTTTCTGTAGTAATTGTTCTGTGTATTATTTTCAATGCAGGTGCTACATAAAGGGACTCATTAGCCTCAGTGGCAAATTATAATAAAAATTCTTTTCAAATTCAACCTCCATCCGCCCGCCTGGATTGCGACTCTAGAGGGGGAAACAACACAGAAATATAAAAGTGTAGGTAATTTAATTTCTAACATTGATAAATATTAATCGAAGAATATTTTTTAAAAACGTTGAAGAATGTAATAAATGCTTTACTAAGCAGATTCAGGGAACGAAAGTAATGGTGTAGCATTATAAGTAGAAAGTCCTATTAAGATTTCATTACATTATGTATATAATGCGGTAGAAAATGTATCTAAAACAATGATTCCTGAATTACAAGAGTGAATATGGGTGCAGTTATATTCTCTTTGTGTGTCCTTTTTTCTTTCTTGCTGTTGGTTTTAAGTCGCTCTCATTCACACAGGTCTTCTGGTGTGAAAACCGAAAATCACTGAAGTCCATCTTCAGAGCTTCCGACAGTAGGTTCGAATTCACTATCTCCCGAATGCGAGTCACAGATACGTGACTCAAACCATGTAGTTAACTCGCTTAATCAACTTAGGATTCACGCGTAGCACGTGTTTTGTCTTCGTAATTGGTGATTCACTCGCATAAGGTAACCTATGCCCGGAGAGTGAAGGGTGTTTGAAGACATTACATTTCCTCGAGACGTACTTGTCAGATCTTGAAATTATTACCAGCTTGAAATTTTAATTTCCTTTACTCTAATGTTTGGTGTAGTAAACAGTATATTTCTGTTAGTACCGTTATCTGGACAGATATTGACACCGTTGAAGATTACTATAAGATCGATTATGGGACTTCTTTTATCATAGTCGAAGGTGAAAAATCTTCGATATCTTAAACAGATTGTGAATTATTTGAGCTGAAAATCTTGACTGAGTCACTCCGTATATGTTTCTTATCAGTGAAAGCATTAATCACTGGTACATATTAGTTTTGAAGGCCTATATAGCAGCGAAAATGCTAATTGAAAATAAAATTGTTGTGGAGGATGAAAACGATGAACCTACTTTCTTAAATGAACGGTATTGATGAGCATCTGTAGCGGTGGACGAAAGTTTTATTACTATGCATTACTTCCACTACCTACTAAATTTACGTAATCTGGAACAAACTCATGTGCGTATTTCATCAACTCCCTGGCGGCTACCATGTATATCTCCGACCCATCAACTCTTTAGGTTTCTCTTTCTTCCTCTATTTTACTTCCTTGCTGTTTATCCTGCATTTCACTTCCGTGATCTGTTTCGGTTTTACTGCCGTGGCCGAAGGAATTATCGAACGTTTTTCTCTGCTCGAAACCGAATACCGAGTAGACATGTCCTAATAGTTTATGAATGTCCCGCTAGATGGCACAGCTATCCGGTGAACGTACGACGGTAATATGTTACTCTCATTCGCTATTCAAACAGCACCTCAATGCAGAGTCCTCTCGTGGACGTCGTGGAACTGCGAAATAAAGGTGTCGACTGGATGGCATCCACCGTCCTCCATTTGACCACTATTTATCATTTATTGCATACAAAACTGCCTCTGCCCTCAAACAACATAATAGCGTATCTTCTCAATTCTTTGTTCACTTTTCTAATGGGCTCTCAATTTCAGAGCGTGGTAAGAAGACCACAATATCCTTATGCCAGTCTAGCATTGCTTCTACTTACCGACATTATTACGAGGCATGTTTCCTATCTGATTTCTGTACTTCCTCTTAAAACAGTAATCAGCACCAGTACCACATATCCGATCTCCCTTGGTTAACCCTTCTTCCTGAAAGTGTTAGATTTCATTTCCACACCTTTCGAGCTGACTTCTTGTTACTTATATCGGCATAATGACGAGGGAATAATTACCAATTTTTATTTCTGCTTATAACAATAATCACTACAACAACTGTGTGAACATTGAAAATAATAATCGAACATAATCGCGTATTTCTCCTCGTCGAGCAAAGATCGTCCAGGAAAACTCTCCATTCGGTAAGTTCTGCAGCGAGAGCTGTTACGTCATCCCATGTTTTCCCAATTCCAATCAGTTCCTTTCTAACCATTCGCCTCCAATTGTTCCTAGGTCTTGTACGTTTCCTCTTTCCTATCGGGTTCTATTCCATGGCACATTTTTCAACCGTGCCGTCCTGTTTTCTTAACGTCTTAACGTATGTCCTATCCAACCCCACTTACTTTTCCTTATTTCTACATTAGTAGGTTTCTGGTTGGTTTCCTTCCACAGATTGTCGTTTATGATCAGAGTGTTCGGAAGTTTTTGAGCTAAATAATTACAAAATATGCAAATAAATATGCCCTAAAAGTAGCTAAATATGACCTAAAGGGTAAAATATGACTTAAGCATTTTAGAGGGATGATATTGGCTTTACGTCGCAGCGACACAGATAGGTCTTATGGCGACGATGGGACAGGAAAGGGCTAGGACTGGTAAGGAAGCGGCCGTGGCCTTAATTAAGGTACAGCCCCAACATTTGCCTGGTGTGAAAATGGGAAACCACGGAAAACCAACATCTGGGCTGCCGACAGTAGGGTTCAAACCCACTGTCTCCCGAATACTGAATACTGGCGAGTATTTTAGGAAAAGGTAGCGAGTATTAGAGTATTTCTAATATTAAACGTGCCAAAAAGTGATTATTAATAAAACAGCAGACACAATCACGCAGACTGACAGAGCTTCAACAGGTACGTCAAACCTTTATACATGTATTCATTATCTTAGCTCTGAGGTGCGGTTTACACTCTGTTTCCTTTAAATACAATAAACACGAAAGAATCAGAGTATTAGCATGCTTTTTGGTATCTGTTGGCGTACGTTCAAGGTATCCCCTTCTCGGAATCATGTCTTCTAAACATGTTACCTATATTTTTCTGGAAAAGAATGAAAAATACATCTACTACAGTATTTTGAAATACTGTGGTTGAAACTCGCCGCAGATAACATGTGCCTTGTTAAAAACGACGTCTATTTAAACAAAAATGTTCAAAATATAAACAATCATGACCTTATATTACTAAAATGAGCAAAATAAACAATAAAAATGGCTGAAATATTTATTTATATGCAACAAAAACTTGCTTTAAACTGGGTTAGGGACCCATTATACACAGTTATTTTTCAGATTTCTGGTAAAATTAGTTCAGGAAAGGAATAATATTTTTCCTTAACATCCGAATCTTAGTGATTCCTTCAGGCCATCTTATATTAATGTTATGCTGCAGATAGCGATTGACGAACACTTGGAGTTAGTGTGCGATTTGTTTAGTGACCTTCCATGATTCACAGCCGTGAAACGTCGGATCTTGGTTTTTCATGAGAGTTTACTGTTTTTTTCAAACAGGATATAGTAAAACGAATGAGCTGTTTGCTTTCCAGATTCGAGCCTTGACGTCTTCCTCTGCGCCGCCAGTCTTTGTCATTGTGCTTGCTAGGAAGACAAAAGAACTGACTCCCTTTCTTTGCTTGCCAGATACGGTGAGCTAGTTGTTTGCAGTACCATTGATTCTCATCTCCTTTGTCTTCGCAGAAAAACCGCTATGTGGTAATATTTCAGCTTAGAACTCTGGCCAGAAAGGTTCTGTCATCTAAGATTCAGTATTGCATGAACTGTATCACAGACTTTTCGTTCTACTCTAAGATATACATGTGCTGCGGGTCACTATTTCTCCTCTCAACATTGTCACATTGCGGTATTTCGAGGCGCAAAAACTATTTATTTTAAGCCCGACTGCTGTTGCTTCTTGTTTTAACTCCAACAGCTTCGCCTTCATATCTTCAATGTTCTTGGACAGCAGGCAGACATCACCAGCAAATTCTAGATCTTCAAGGAAGCTTTCTTCGTCCCACTGTATACCTCTACTTTTCCCCTCCACGCCACTCCTCACAAGGCAATCCAACAGGAGTGAGAACAATGTAGGATAGAGGACGTAACCTGGGCGAACACCTCAGATGGTGATAGGCTTGGTTACGTTTCCTTCGTAGACGATCGTACATCACACAGATTATGTTCGATATTTTATTTGAAATGCCATATTCATTGAGCTTATTCCACATTGCGTACCAGTTCACCAGGTCAAATGTTTTATCAAGATCTTCAAAGGTGAGATATAGTCGGCTCTGCTATTCTACACTTTGTTTTACAATGATGCGAAGAATGTTTATGAGATTGTTACAGCTGAGATTTTTGTGGAATCCAGCTTGTTCTTTGCGCAATTTCCGATCGACTGCGTCCTTAATTCGACTTAGGATGATTCTTGATAATAATTTGCAGGGGATAGACAACAGTGTGATGCCTATCCAGTTGTTGTAATCCGCAGTATCACCTTTCTTTGAGACTTTAACGATTAGTCCTCCTTTCCAGTCCCTTTGCAATTTCTCTTCCTGCTATTCCTTTACATACACTGACTGACAGAGCAAATGCAACACCAAGGAGGAGTGGTTCGAAAGGGATGAAAGTTGGGGAAAAAACAGAGACGGCACGGACGAATAATTGATGTTTATTTCAAACCGATATGCAGGTTACACAATGCGCACGGCATCGACTCAGTAGGATGTAGGACCACCGCGAGCTGCGATGCACGCAGAAACACGTCGAGGTACAGAGTCAATAAGAGTGCGGATGGTGTCCTGAGGGATGGTTCTCCATTCTCTGTCAAACATTTGCCACAGTTGGTCGTCCGTACGAGGCTGGGGCAGAGTTTGCAAACGGCGTCCAATGAGATCCCACACGTGTTCGACTGGTGAGAGATCCGGAGAGTACGCTGGCCACGGAAGCATCTGTACACCTCGTAGAGCCTGTTGGGAGATGCGAGCAGTGTGTGGGCAGGCATTATCCTGCTGAAACAGAGCATTGGGCAGCCCCTGAAGGTACGGGAGTGCCACCGGCCGCAGCACATGCTGCACGTAGCGGTGGGCATTTAACGTGCCTTGAATACGCACTAGAGGTGACGTGGAATCATACGCAATAGCGCCCCAAACCATGATGCCGCGTTGTCTAGCGGTAGGGCGCTCCACAGTTACTGCCGGATTTGACCTTTCTCCACGCCGACGCCACACTCGTCTGCGGTGACTATCACTGACAGAACAGAAGCGTGACTCATCGGAGAACACGACGTTCTGCCATTCCCTCATCCAAGTCGCTCTAGCCCGGCACCATGCCAGGCGTGCACGTCTATGCTGTGGAGTCAATGGTAGTCTTCTGAGCGGACGCCGGGAGTGCAGGCCTCCTTCAACCAATCGACGGGAAATTGTTCTGGTCGATATTGGAACAGCCAGGGTGTCTTGCACATGCTGAAGAATGGCGGTTGACGTGGCGTGCGGGGCTGCCACCGCTTGGCGGCGGATGCGCCGATCCTCGCGTGCTGACGTCACTCGGGCTGCGCCTGGACCCCTCGCACGTGCCACATGTCCCTGCGCCAACCATCTTCGCCACAGGCGCTGCACCGTGGACACATCCCTATGGGTATCGGCTGCGATTTGACGAAGCGACCAACCTGCCCTTCTCAGCCCGATCACCATACCCCTCGTAAAGTCGTTTGTCTGCTGGAAATGCCTCCGTTGACGGCGGCCTGGCATTCTTAGCTATACACGTGTCCTGTGGCACACGACAACACGTTCTACAATGACTGTCGGCTGAGAAATCACGGTACGAAGTGGGCCATTCGCCAACGCCGTGTCCCATTTATCGTTCGCTACGTGCGCAGCACAGCGGCGCATTTCACATCATGAGCATACCTCAGTGACGTCAGTCTACCCTGCAATTGGCATAAAGTTCTGACCACTCCTTCTTGGTGTTGCATTTGCTCTGTCAGACAGTGTAAATTGTCTTGCTAGGTCCAGGAAAATGTTGACTCCTGGTGCCTTTCCCTTCCTCATTTTGGTTAGTGCTACTCGTATCCTTAGAGTAAATAGTAATGATAATAATAATAATAATAATAATAATAATAATAATAATAATAATAATAATAATAATAATAATAATAATAATTTAAAAAGCTGGGCTCAGTGGCTCAGACTGTAGAATGGTGGTTTTCTGAGTCAAAGTTGGCGGGTTCGTTCCCGAGCCATTCAAGTGGCAGTTCAACGCGCTCAAATATTTTAACCTCACGCTTTTAAATTTACCGGAACCTAAAAGAACCCTTGTGAGAGACAATTATGAGTAGAGTCCGGATTTTTAGGTACTGATAGGTTAGAATGCAAACTTACATAAGCCAGTAACAAGTATACCCTACACTGCACAACGGTTATGCTATGAGATTTGCATAGACATTAGGGGTACAGCCTATAGAACTGCTTGAATTTATGCTACTCTTCCTACATTGTGGTACAACGGGATGCATCACACTTCCTATAAACCAAATTACTTTGCATTCTAACCTATTACCACCTAAAAATCCGAGGTATAGTTATGAGACTACATCCTGTCTTCACGTCCGGAGGAGCTGAAAAATGTCAAATTATTATTATTATTATTATTCAGATATGCCCAATTGATACAGAAATTTGTAATTATAATCATGTACATTACAAGGATACGATACACATTCTACTGCACTGTGAAACTTTATTAGATACATATTTTATTTCATTGTTGTTTGTCGGGAAAGGCTTATCCTCAGTGCTCAAAACTGAATGAATCATGGCAGGGTGATCATATCATTAGCACTCCACTAATGTACAGTATGTAGTAAATCGAACGCGTGCTGTTTGTTTATGCGCATGATTTTGCGTATTTCCATTAGATTTTAGTTGTCTGTTGTCAGTTTGTTTCAATGCATAGTAGCATCATTGGTAAAATTAATGATATACGCGCCGAAATGGAAGTGTACGCTCTCTGACACAAAAAATAATGATCTGCTGGTAAGTCCTCCACTACAACCTCGACCGAAAGGAAGTAGTATAATATCTGGAGTTATAAAACGAGAACTCATGAATTTATTTAGAGAAACTCTAGTACTCGAGTTGTATTTGTTTTGATTATTTAGTGAATAAATACAAAATTAAAGAAGTAATGATAACAAACGTGGGTAAATATAAAACAAATCAAATACATATAAATGTACTGCTTTATTCTTGCATTTAAACTCGTTGGGTCCAGTCTCCCAATATGTCGGCTGTTGGCTTCACCAGAATAACACAGTTACGTCAAATGTATTATTGAAGATGTTTCAGTGCGCTACTCTGATTAATTAGTATAAAAGCAAGTGCACTTAGGTGTGATAAAATAAAAGTGACAATACGAAAACCATAAGGAACTTTTTTTTGCTAGGGGCTTTACGTCGCACCGACACAGATAGGTCTTATGGCGACGACATAAGGAACTAATAAGGACCCAAATACGAGATCCTGCCCTAATTGTCCTAATCGGAGATTGCCTTAGTTAGTGATTAAAATATTCGTAATATAGAATAACATAGCAACCATTCGATGCACGTAAGCAAACAACACATGCACTAACATATACTACTTATAAACGCAGAAAAAACACAAGGCACAATCTAAACCACAAAACATACTTCAAAGCATCATCAGGACCAGAAGTTAATAAGAAACATGAATATTAACCGTAAATAAATTCAAAATATCAAGATCAAGAAGTGTGTCTTGACTATTAAGTCACCGCCAATCCTAGAGGGTTATGAAGTCCGAAAGTGTAGGCTATACTTCCGTATCATCGTTACAGTGTAGGCCTATTAACCCTAGTCATTACACATAGGCTGTTTCTAGGTCGTGTATTACCAATGAAACAATTCTCTATTGTTACTGTTATCTCTTAATAAAATCAGTAATTTTTGTTACCTTCCTAAAGTATGTGTAACTTTCCCTTCCCACACACAAGTTTGCAGATTTTCATCACTTGGAAACCAGAAATACTGGCTTATTTGCGTTACAGTTGGAGACACAACATTTATCTGACTTTTCTACGGTGCCAAAACAGTCATTTCAGGAAAATTAAAGTTTTAAACATGAAGAACAACATGTAACGATTTCCTTAAAAATCATATTATATAGCCTATACTAAAGCATACTCGTCAGTGTGTCCTCGATTAGGGAATTCATTTTTGTTTTATATCACTCATCATTTATACTCACCTGTAGGCTACTATACACATTATTTAATCGTGTCAAGCATAACAATGTACAATAGATGGTGAACAATTTTGTGAAATCAACGAGAAGACTTCTTCGTGTTCCCACCTCATAGAGAGGCAAGCGTATGACTGACTGACATGTTGCCAAGTTCCAGTCTTCCGACCTTTTACTAAGTCGAACGTGGCTGAGGGAGAAAACCCTCAACCTGGCAACATTCTAAAAGGCATCGGTATTCAACGTCATAAGCGTTTTTACTTCACGAGAAATAGTCGATGTGTACTTTATATTGTTTCAACGATTGTTAATATCCTGCTATAGAGGATGGATGAAAGCTTTAAATGCGATTCTGTATGCATTTAGGGTAGTATGCATGCACTTGAGCGATGCTGAAATGAAGCACCACTACGAAAATAACAGAAAATGAGAGTAGACAACTGGGGAACTTCATTAGACCTGTTTCGTATGCCAGTTACCTCTCGATATTCATTATAATGCCAATGGTCTCTTAATTATGAGCTACTAGCTGGTGTACCCGTGGTTCGCTACGGAATTCTATATTGTATACAGAATTCTAGGTTAGTTAGAGTACACGTTGTGAATATGTATTGCATAGTTCTTAAACGTTAAACCCAGAAACATGGCGGGGAAGTCGCCAAACGAATTTTCTCATGTGAAGACAGGGTTAGGGGATTTTCGTTGTAATGGTAAACCCATTGCTTACCATCATTCACAATCAAGTTGGGAAGTTTTCATCATAATGACATACTCTCACTTTCCATCTGCCCTTTTACCTCGTAGGAAAGGCTGGTTTTCCCAACTGAAATCAACATAGGTCATTACAATGACGTCAGTTTAAAACCAATGTTATCATATGAAATACTCGCTCAAATATAAGGCACACACATTTTCTCACTTTTAACGTACAATACTACGCTGCCGATCTTATAGTCCAAAGTTCTAGAACTGGAATGACCAGACCACAGACAGCCGCGAGCCGTGCTGCCATATCTCGTTAATTGTGCACACTGCTCATTCCAATCAACGCCTCAGAGTAGGGATCCAATTGCTGGAATACTATGATGAACCAGTGTGTTACGTATCAACAGTATCAGAAAATATATGAACCAGAGGAATGGAGTGCCAAAGAATAAAATTATCTAAATCCCCAGCTATTGCACTAATATTCAGGCAGGCTGTTATACTCGGTACGCAGCAGTAATCCCATCTATCGGAGATGAATGGCAACATAAGAGACAAAGAGCATCACAGCAAACATTGGTCAATGTAATATTATTGTTGATCAATTTTATGAGCTTTCGATATTGTAGGCCTTCACATTTAGCTTTCCTCCAACTCTGAAATTCCATTATTATCATAATTGGTACAGTAAAACTGAATAAAACATAAATGATCCGAAATTTTATTCTCTATAACTTTTGTTATGTAGTAGTATTGGATGGGACCAACAACGTAGGTATTTAAAAATTACTTTTTAGGCACTTTCCTCTAAACTACCTTTTCATCCAAGCTGAATAAAATGATTTATAGCCAAGACTGTAGTTTCTTATTTCCCGACTCTACATACCGATTTTCATTACATTCCGTTTACTAATTTTCTCGTGACTCGGCGTTGATATGGACTGAAGCAACAAAAATATGGTACGGTAAAAATGTATAAGACATAAATGATGGGAAATTTAATTCTATATTACTTTAGTTATGTAGTATTTATCGATAGGACCATTAATGATATAAATATTTGAAAATTAAATTTTAGGCCTTCCCCGAAACTACCATTTCAATCAGCGTGAATAAAATTATTTATAGCCTAGATTTTAGTGGATCATTCCCCGACTTTATATACCAATTTTCACCGGGCGAGTTGGCCGTGCGTGTAGAGGCGCGCGGCTGTGAGCTTGCATCCGGGAGATAGTAGGTTCGAATCCCACTATCGGCAGCCCTGAAAATGGTTTTCCGTGGTTTCCCATTTTCACACCAGGCAAATGCTGGGGCTGTACCTTAATTAAGGCCACGGCCGCTTCCTTCCAACTCCTAGGCCTTTCCTATCCCATCGTCGCCATAAGACCTATCTGTGTCGGTGCGACGTAAAGCCCCTAGCAAAAAAAAAAAAATATACCAATTTTCATTAAATTTTCTTAAATATTTCCACATGATACGCGTACATACATTCATACATGCATATTGTGACATAGGGGTGTCGGATGGCTACGTTAAGCTCCAGATATCCCAAACAATAGATATCAATGAGTGGTGAATGCCTCAAATAATGTCACACGAAGTCATCATGCGCAACCAATATCAATCATACGGCGGCATCCTAAGCAAACCTGGTTACTATCATAATAAATATATATACATATTAAATGTAATTAGATCTGAATTATTGTCAATATATATGCAGGACGTCACCCAATAACTCTAATAATACATGTAAGGTTTTCGCATGACCACGTAAATACAGCATAATAACTCCAGCTAGATATGAGATACTGATCTCGTAAGGGTAGTTTCTCACGACAGATAATCACCACTTATTAATAATAATAATAATAATAATAATAATAATAATAATAATAATAATAATAATAATAATAAAACCTGAGACAGACAGGCATCTTGTGCACTGGCAGTAACTTAATATAAATGAAGGGATATGAAAGGATTCCCTATATTTACAAATAATACGATATAATATGGGATGGCTGGTTTATTGACATACTTCTTGGCATTGTTGTAGAGGCGCAACATTACATTTTTGAAGTGATAATAGAAAAGTTGGCGATAATGGCGGTATACTGATCTCTAACAATTACATACTCAAAACAATGACAATAACATGTCCGTTAAATCTTAAATTCAATTCACAAGTAATTATAATAGTAGTTAGTCCTTGTGAAAAAATAAAATAAGTCTTTACATTAACTTTAAATCAATGAATGATAAATTGTAATACATAAAAATCTTACAAGAAAATGACTTGAAATACCATTTGAAAATCATGGCTTGAAAATTATGACATGAAATATAAAATTTAAATATATGACTATGAAAGATATGACTTGGTAACTTATGGCGTCCTTCGCCCGCGGTTCTAAAGCAAAATCCTCACATCAGTATCAGCATTCGCTTTCAGGTTGTTACCATTTTAACAAATATAAAATTAATATTACATCAATGGCAGTACATCGGGATATTCATTAAAATATGAAAGAGATTTTTCCCTCCACCAAATCCCGTATTTCAACATAAATGTGGATATCTTGAAATTGAAATGGCTCATTTTGCAGATATGATACGCAAATATGACATCATCTCAAAGTAATAACATAATTATACACCAACATGCGAGCAGAAATAACAATAAAGTGGCGTTGGCTTGTTCCCTATAATGGATAAAAATACGGTACATACCAAAATCTCGAGGATTAACCCATTTTTAAAAATGCTATTTGCTCGGAACGTCGACCCTTGCGGATCTTTTCTTTTTTTGCCCCTAAAATTAACCCATAAAATAGCTTTAATACAGATATCTGAGACAAGGGTAGACATTTTTTTTTGCTAGGGGCTTTACGTCGCACCGACACAGATAGGTCTTATGGCGACGATGGGATAGGAAAGGCCTAGGAGTTGGAAGGAAGCGGCCGTGGCCTTAATTAAGGTACAGCCCCAGCATTTGCCTGGTGTGAAAATGGGAAACCACGGAAAACCATCTTCAGGGCTGCCGATAGTGGGATTCGAACCTACTATCTCCCGGATGCAAGCTCACAGCCGCGCGCCTCTACGCGCACGGCCAACTCGCCCGGTGGTAGATATTTTGGTAGTCTACAAACGCTATTAAGACTAGAGTTAAAACGACAACATTCACATTGAAGCTAGAATGTTAGAAGGCTATGAATTCCGTGTTATGACGTAACTAACTACATATATGTTTATTTATATTATATTTGCGCAAGACATGGCTCTCCTGATGTTCTAAGAAGATTTTGGCGAGAGGAGAAGGCTGAGCTGAGGTGACGGCAAAGGAACCTTACCTATCCCAGAACATCCTGATGACCAGTGAGAAAAGGTAATTACCGAACCCGAACCACAGATATCCTGGAGCATCTAATTCAATCCCGGTGGAGCTGGCGGAAAAAGATAAGTCTTATTTCTTGGCGCAGTAAGTTAAATAAATCTTGCAAATTGTAATATAATCGTTAATATTTGATGGTGAATAGATGGTTAATCATTGTGATCTTCAAACCAGCTCAGATATCTTAGATTCTTGCGAATTAACATAATATTTGTGTCAGAACACAGGGATCTGAATAATACAACCAGTCCTTGACTAGGAAATGTGAAGTGAACAATACGTAAGTGCCAATGCAGTGATATCTAAGCATGTGAAGAGGTTATTATACTGTATATGAATTATGAGATCCATATCGGTAGAATAGTTCAGGTTATAAGTGAGTGATGGTAGTATGATTGTAATATGAAGATTAAACAGTGCCATATAAAATCAGAATCCCGGGCGAGTTGGCAGTGCGGTTAGGAACGCGCAGCTGTGAGCTTGCATCCGGGAGATAGTGGGTTCGAATCCCACTGTCGGCAGCCCTGAAGATGGTTTCCCGTGGTTTTCCATTTTCACACCAGGCAAATGCTGGGGTTGTACCTTAATTAAGGCCACGGCCGCTTCCTTCCCATTCCTAAGTCTTTCCTCTCCCATCGTCGCCATAAGACCTATCTGTGTCGGTGCGACGTAAAGCAAATAGCAAAAAAAAAATCAGAATAGAATTATATAGGAATATGAAAGCAATATAAAATGGTAATTACGAACAAATGGATTAATCAAGTGAATGAATGATAGATAGAGAATTCCAAGCGTCAAATTAAGGTATAGTTAAGTATTTGGAAGATAAAGAAGGGATATGATAATAATACATGAAGAAAATGATGTTGGAACATTATAAACAGTGTTTTCTTTTCTTTTCTTTTTCATTCAGAGAAAACTGACACATTATAATTTTTGTTACAATCTACCTTACAAAGGCACAGGGTTTAAGCGTACAAGTTACGATTTACAACTCCTTGGATGGAAATAAGCCGGCCCCGTGGTGTAGGGGTAGCGTGCCTACCTCTTACCCGGAGGCCCCGGGTTCGATTCCCGGCCAGGTCAGGGATTTTTACCTGGACCTGAGGGCTGGTTCGAGGTCCACTCAGCCTACGTGATTAGAATTGAGGAGCTATCTGACGGTGAGATGGGGCCCCGGTCTAGAAAGCCAAGAATGACGACCGCGGGGATTCGTCGTGCTGACCACACGACACCTCGTAATCTGCAGGCCTTCGGTCTGAGCAGCGGTCGCTTGGTAGGCCAAGGCCCTTCAAGGGCTGTAGTGCCATGGGGTTTTGTTTGGTTTTTGGATGGGAATAACAGTATTTCCATTTTAAAGGTAAAATTCTTGTTATTCATTAAGCTAAAAGTGATATAATTACATAAACCTGCAATGATTTTGCACAGTGTTGTATTGTTGTGTGACTTTCTCTGAAAATATTATTTAAAATGTAACAGGCGTCCGATTATAATAGCTAGCCTCCAAATGCCGAGAGGTAGTTTCATCATGAGTGAGATATTTACTGCCCAAGATTAAAGTACAACAACAATGTAAATGTATCTAACAGATACATGTACAGAATGCCTTCAAATAAATAACCTCACCGATTTTATTCCCGATAAGCAAGATTGGATTGTTGGTGAGGTTATCAGACAACCACAAGCCATAGCTTATCCACCTTAATTCCGTATTATATTACAACTGTTTCCAAAGCATCTCTTAAAATGTAATAATGAAATTTGTAATTCATTACGTACATTATAAAAAATATTTGAGGTTGTAGACGTAACTCTTTATTGTATCCGGTCAAAATACATAAAGTGCAATGAACATATTTCTTACAACGTAAATTGAAAATGACGTCCCTCTTCCTTTCAATATTTTCTGCCTCCATTTCAAACTCGGGTATCGCTGCAGTGATCGAGAGGGACTGGGCGAACTTCGCGCAACTTTCATGGCCACAACGTCACTGTAGTTGAATAGCATACGCTGCGCTCATCGCCTGCCAGTCCGCCCACTTACAGTGCTGGGGACCCGCGGGGCGGAATGCCCAGCGTGAGTACCATATATTCCTTGTTGAAGTCCGGCTCTAAATGGTTGGCGTGCTGGCCTTTGGTCACAGGGGTCCCGGGTTCGATTCCCGACAGGGTCGAGAATTTTAACCATCATTGGTTAATTTCGCTGGCACGGGTATATGTGTGTTCATCATCATTTCATCCACATCATGACGCGCAGGTCGCCTACGGGAGTCAAATCAAAAGTCCTTCACCTGGCGAGCCGAACATGTCCTCGGACACTCCCGGCACTAAAAGCCATACCACATTTCATTTTTTTCCTTGTTGAATTCTACACATGTATCTTAGTGCAGATGTCCATAGACAAACCTGAAGTTGGGAACTTTAGACCATAATTTGTGTATCAGGGGGTGTTACAATATGGCAATAATAATCACAGAATACATAAAAAGTTATCTGTGATTTATTGGAAAACTAACGACAGTTTGTCAAAGTGCAGCTTTGTTCTCCCATTTACTACTCCCGCAACATGTTATTTTAAGTGTTTAAAAACGCGATCCCCTCTTGTCATTTGTAACATTTCAGATTGGACTGTATTTTTTTAGATTGTCTTCAATTTTCTAATAATTTACAGATAATTGTCATTCCCACGTGATATGTTTTTTTTTGCTAGGGGCTTTACGTCGCACTGACACAGATAGGTCTTATGGCGACGATGGGACAGGAAAGGCCTAGGAGTTGGAAGGAAGCGGCCGTGGCCTTAATTAAGGTACAGCCCCAGCATTTGCCTGGTGTGAAAATGTGAAACCACGGAAAACCATTTTCAGGGCTGCCGATAGTGGGATTCGAACCTACTATCCCCCGGATGCAAGCTCACAGCTGCGCGCCTCTACGCGCACGGCCAACTCGCCCGGTACGTGATATGTTCTGAGGTATGTTGGGTTGAATTCGACATCTGACCACCTGGCATGAAGTATATATATCCACTGAGTCCCTCAACTTTTGGAACAGCAAATACAGTCTTAAAACCAATAAGAGAAATGCTAGGCCAGAGCGGGCGTTTTAAAGGAGAAACAACTCTGAGCAAATGGATTTTAACTTTGATAATGTCACCAGTGCGGACAATATTGTTGTTTCAGGATAGCACTCTACAGTAACATAACTGCCCATAGATACGACTAATGGTATCTGAGGAAGACATTCATACTCGTTATCAAGTAATAGTACCGTCATCATCATCATCATCATGTTGGGTTAAACTGGCGCAGAATTTAAGAAGGGATATGCTCCTAGAACGATGCACATTAAGTTACGACTAACGTATATGAGTATATTTATTGTATTATTGTATATTTCATATGCGTCCGAGGGTTCCGTGATTCAAATCCCGGTCACTCCATGTGAAATTTGTGCTGGACAAAGCGGAAGCGGGACAGATTTTGCTCAGGACACTCCGGTTTTCCCTGTCATTTTTCATTGCAGGAACACTCTCCAATATCATTTCATCTGTCAGTCATTAATCATTGCCTCAGCGCAGTGTGGCAGGATTCAGCAGCCGGTACAATACCTATCCTCACCGCTAGATGGGTGCTTCATTGCTGGCCTGGTCGAATGACTGGAAACAGGCTGTGGATTTTCATTTTTTTAAATTTCATATTTTGCATCTGTCAGACATTCTGAAATCTTCTTTTGCCGCCGGGATGAGTGGCTCAGATGGTTGAGGCGCGGGCCTTCTGACCCCAACTTGGGAGATTCGATCTTGGCTCAGTCCGGTGGTATTTGAAGGTACGGTACTCAAATACATCAGCCTCGTGTTAGTAGATTTACTGGCACGTAAAAATACTCCCGCGGGAAAAAAATTCCGGCACCTCGGCGTCTCCGAAAACCGTAAAAGTAATTAGGGAGACGTAAAAGCAAGTACCATCATTATCTTCTTTTGCCTCCCTTATTTCAATTACTAGGCATATAAAATATACGTAGATTAAGCCCACTTTTACGATTGGATGCCTCCCTTGATGCCAACTCTATATGGAGCTACCTATTCACCTTTGCGCATCTCAATGAAATTGGGTAATTAGACGAATACAAACACCCACTCCCCAAGCTAGAGGAATTAACGAAACGTGGCTACGAACCCACGGCCCTCTGAACTTACAGCCGCTACGCTGACCATCAGCCAAGGAACCGGACTTCTTAAATAGAAATGGCAATTAAGAGCAATAGATCTAATAAATTTTATATTAGAGAGAAAGGGATTGACCGGGCAAGTTGGCCGTGCGGTTAGGGGCGCGCGGCTGTGAGCTTGCATTCGGGAGATAGTGGGTTCGAATGCCAGTGTCGGCAGCCCTGAAGGTGGTTTTCCGTGGTTTCCCATTTTCACACCAGGCAAATGCTGGGGCTGTGCCTTAATTAAGTCCACGGCCGCTTCCTTTCCACTCCTAGGCCTTTCCTATCCCATCATCGCCATAAGACCTATCTGTGTCTGTGCGACGTAAAGCCAGTAGCAAAAAAAAAAAAGCGATTGAAACTTTCTTGAAAAGCAAGGTGACCCTTACAATTAGATCACTCAGTAAAGAAGGTTTAATATGAAGTGAGATAATTGCATCATAGCAGCCAGCCACATGGTGGTGAATAGAACATGGAGAATATAATCTATTTAGCCAGATACCTGGACTGCGTTCTCACCACTCAAAGGGACTGCGTCGTGTTATATCCATGACCCCATGTGTCGGGTACGTGTTAGACTGTTGAATAGTTTCAGTTCTCTCACTGAAGCGGAATAGTGAGACACATATATCGTTAGGTCTTCTTCTAATATAGAAAGATAATCGCTGTAAAAGTACTGAGTTAACATAACGGATTTTAGACTGCAAGAGATGGTTAAATTGACATTTTTTCAACTATGTAGTAAAGCAATATTACAAAGTTCTAGTTGACGCAACACTCAAACACAAACTTTCCAAGATTGACATTACACACTTAAACATTTCTGCAGTGATATTTAAGAAACAGTGATCGCCTCAAATATATCGATGTATACACACATCAGTTTTCAATTTTAGGGGTGCTCTTTAAAGTACAATACTTTTATCGTACCATCCACTATAGTCTGCTTGTTTAAATGATAATCCAGGATAATCTGAAAAGATGTCTAATTTAGATGTGGCAGATGGAGTGGTAGGCTTTTATGATCATTATACAGCAAATTTTCTTGTAGACAAATGAATCAAAAACGGTGCAGGAAGTCTGTGTAAGATACCTTGCGTGGTTTCGGGAAAAACTGGCCAGTTTACTGTTGCATGTTTTGTTAACGACGCTCTTTAAGTTTTGTGACTAGAAGCAGACAACAAATATAAATCATCCTTTATTTTCAAACGTTGCATCTGACACACTATTTACTTCATTAGATTTGAAAGCACTTTATCCAATATGACAGTAGAAATAATTTCTTTAATATCGAGGAGTTTCCAAAGTCTCCTACTGAAGTGAATATTTACAGGGGGAAATTATTACTACTTCTTATATTACCCTCTCAATCTATACTACGCGCTGGTGTTGTAAACCACCTTATTTTCATTCATATCATTGCCGTTCTGTTAAATAAGTTGCTCACAACCTCAGTCAGAATGAAGCTCTGTCAGTTCTAAGTTGCCAGAAGATATTCAACAGTGACATATTACCGAGGGCTCTGGCTCCAATCAAAGTAAATTTTGCAAATCTTCCTTAAGCAATAAAGAAAGTAGAAATGTCTGGTTTACTTCGTAGTGAATATCGGCTCTTGAGGAAGTGCGGTGTAAGCTTAGAAACATTTGCCAGCCTCACTTCACTACTCGTTTGTCTCACGTCTGATGGTAAAAGTACCGAGATGGAGTCCCTGTTTATTTCTGAATTGTGTAGGGGATCAAGAAATTAGACGTAATTTCTTTCATGCGGAAAGAAATTGTTTACAGCAGTAAAACCATCATCGGAAAATAGATATGTTATTACTCTCTTGCAAAGCACAATGAATTCTTATCGAACAAATGTAATTGAAAAATACATTTTTGTTACGAAGGATATGCTCACACCCTTCAAATTCCCGGCCGGGTAAGGAATATTAATCGTGTCTAATTAATTTCCCTGGCTCGGGGACTAGGTATTTGGGTTTTTCTCAACACTCACTTCTTCATATTATGACAATACATCTCACTACCAATCACCACCGAAACACGCAGTAGTGATTATATCCCTCCACATAGAGTTAGCGCCAGGGAGGGCATCCGGCCGTAAAACAAGGTCGAATCCAGTCTTGCTACCTACTTCGCACCCGCGACACCCAGGTGTGGGAAAAGCTGTAAAATAATAATAATAAGAAGAAGAAGAAGGGTAGGTTTACCGCTAAAGATTTTATCAGAAACCTTACCTAAACTCTAGTTTTCATTGCTCATCAAGTGAATTATACTCCCGTTCAATTCACAGAAGCCGGCCCCGTGGTGTAGGGGTAGCGTACCTGCCCCTTACCCGGAGGCCCCGGCTTCGATTCCCGGCCAGGACAGGGATTTTTACCTGGTCCTGAGGGCTGGTTCGAGGTTCACTCAGCCTATGTGATTAGAATTGAGGACGGTGAGATAGCAGCCCCGGTCTAGAAAGCCAAGAATAACGGCCGAGGGGATCCGTCGTGCTGACCACACGACACCTCGTAATCTGCAGGCCTTCGGGCTGAGCAGCGGTCGCTTGGTAGGCCAAGGCCCTTCAAGGGCTTTAGTGCCATGGGGTTTGGTTTGGTCAATTCACAGAACTCATATAAACTTCTTCAAACTTGATCATTTTAAAATGACCGCTTTAAACAGTATGTAACATATTTTAATTAATATTTTGGAGCAAAATAATAATAAGCGTATGGTCACAGCTACAGTATGCAAACATTTCAATCTGACGCCATCTGGCTGTCTGCTCGTCAATTTCGACATTCCGTTTTACACTAGGCCTACAAGATAGCAGAATAAACCGAATCTCTCTCGGGCGTCTATGGCTGAGTTTTAATGAATTTTGTCGGGTGAACTCCAAATGTGTCGCCAGAGATCTTTTACAGGCCAACATCATTCGACATGGAGAGCCGAATGGTCTTTTCTTCCGCCCTTCAAAAATCCACCAAGGGTTTGAAGCCGCTATCCCGGGATCTGGAGGCCGACACTCTGTCACTGATCCATTGAGATAGCTCTTTAGAGACAGTTAACTTCTGTGTTTATAGAATACTATTTATTGCTACCGAGGAATTATTGTAATTCTTCAAACAAGCTCTCAAACAAAGTTCCCAATCGGTTTTGCTGGCGAAGATTGTATGGAATGTATACGTGCATGGAAATGGGCCGGATGATTTTAGGTGAAAGATATTTCATTGAGAATGCAACAGCTCGTCAATTTTGCTTCGGAAGAAAGTCGAGCACATATTTCTGTGGACATATTTCCGTTTCCATTTCGTCAGTTCGGCATTTCTTTTATAGACCTATTTCCGTGACTATTTTGGGGTGATCAACCCCTGTTTTGTCGGACAATGCGTATTCTTACACCAAAAGCTTTGTCTTTTTTCATACAAATGTGCATTTCACACCACAAATGTACATTAATAAGGTTTGCAATGGATTTTTTTTGTTAAAATTGTATTCCTATTCGGAGAAATCACTGTATGATTTTAGGGATTGCTAGCCCCTAAAAGATGTTTTTCGAGAAAATATAAATAAGGCTTCGTTTTTATTTGATCGTGTGAAGCAATATTTTAGTACACTAAACAGCAAAATGTGAGTCTTTCTTATAGTAAACTCGTGTCCTCATCCCGAGGTGGTGCAGCTATTTTCAGGCACACCCCCACTGGAGATAAGCTGCATGTACCATTTCGACCACGTACCAGCCCTCCTGCCATTCTTAAATTACTGGCAGTACCGAGAATCGAATCCTGCCCCCAAGAACGGCAGCTAATAACACTAACTGTTACGCTAGGGAGGGTCATGGTAATACCACTATTGTATTCGAAATGATTGTATTTTTCTATGTGACACAGTAAAATCACCCCTGTCTTTCAGAGGATATGTGAGTTTACTTTTTAATATGTTTTTTCGCATATAAGAAATGCATTCATGCACGCATGTCTTACGTCGTGACCCCCTGCAATATACTCAAACTCAGAAAAATTAGACGATAACTCGGTACCTTCCCTTGTGAGTGTTTCATTTCTAAGGTAGCGTTACCATCCCGAGCTCTCTTCGGATATCCTCAGGACATTCTAAAACGTTAAGACTTCACCTATTTCATCCATCCGTTTGTGGTCTTCTTCGTGATCTGTTTCTTTCAATTCTCCCTTAATGATCTATTTCTCCAGCTCGCCTTGTAATTTCTCCAAAGAACTGGAGTTGCTTTACATTGATGCGAAAGGGAGACATTTATAAAATATTCTGCTCCTTGAGTATGGAATCACCGGTTCGTTAGGCATCATTCTACACCAGGTGCCACTACGTCCTTATTCTCAGATATTTAGATGTTAAATCCGTCAAGAGACATCAGATTCCAGAAATATTCTGTGCATTTCCCTTGGAGGAAGTTACAAGAATTCTTTATCAACAATTGCTCCTTGTTTCATCAACCTTAGTCCATTTCTCGTCTAGTTTTAAAACACGACTCATCTAAAACGTGGCTTCCTTGAATGATACATATCTTTTCAAATTATCATTTAAGAGCGTTGAAATTATAAGATAAAAGTTCATTCAAATAAGTCGCCGCCTAGACAGTGAATTTCTAAAACATCTATTCTCTAAAATCTGGACGCTGTAACCTAATACAGGGGTTGGTATAACGCGCCGATATTATTCAAATAAACAAAGCACATGGAGGTCATATGGTAGAATTTCCAGTTGCTCAATATGTTTAGTGGCATCCCAAACAAACATTTGAAAATATCTGCTAGTAAGCGGCATCAGTCCTTGGAACGTTTTGGCTTTATTGTTGCAAGTGACTTAAAAATACGTATAAATAAGATTGCTTTTAAAATGTCGCGCACAGTAGTGTGTACTCCAACTTGAATGACTCGTCATCTAGACAGTATTTGCTAAAACAGCTTTTCCTCTAACAGCTTCACGCTATAAACTAATAAAGGAATTTGATATAACGTGCCGATGTTAAAACGAAGCACGGGATTCCTCTTTTGTCCAGCTAGTGCTCTCTATCCAGTTTATTCATTTATGAGTTCAATATGTAAACTCTCGCATTCTGGTCTTTCTACCAAAATGGTTATCACACACGTCTAGAACCGAGAAAATCCGTGTTTGGGCCATATATTTCCATTCATATCAGTTTATACACTGACTGACAGAGCAAATGCAACACCAAGAAGGAGTGGTTCGAAAGGGATGAAAGTTGGGGAAAAAAACAGAGACGGCACGGACGAATACTTGATGTTTATTTCAAACCGATATGCAGGTTACACAATGCGCACGGCATCGACTCAGTAGGATGTAGGACCACCGCGAGCGGCGATGCACGCAGAAACACGTCGAGGTACAGAGTCAATAAGAGTGCGGATGGTGTCCTGAGGGATGGTTCTCCATTCTCTGTCAACCATTTGCCACAGTTGGTCGTCCGTACGAGGCTGGGGCAGAGTTTGCAAACGGCGTCCAATGAGATCCCACACGTGTTCGATTGGTGAGAGATCCGGAGAGTACGCTGGCCACGGAAGCATCTGTACACCTCGTAGAGCCTGTTGGGAGATGCGAGCAGTGTGTGGGCGGGCATTATCCTGCTGAAACAGAGCATTGGGCAGCCCCTGAAGGTACGGGAGTGCCACCGGCCGCAGCACATGCTGCACGTAGCGGTGGGCATTTAACGTGCCTTGAATACGCACTAGAGGCGACGTGGAATCATACGCAATAGCGCCCCAAACCATGATGCCGCGTTGTCTAGCGGTAGGGCGCTCCACAGTTACTGCCGGATTTGACCTTTCTCCACGCCGACGCCACACTTGTCTGCGGTGACTATCACTGACAGAACAGAAGCGTGACTCATCGGAGAACACGACGTTCCGCCATTCCATCATCCAAGTCGCTCTAGCCCGGCACCATGCCAGGCGTGCACGTCTTTGCTGTGGAGTCAATGGTAGTCTTCTGAGCGGACGCCGGGAGTGCAGGCCTCCTTCAACCAATCGACGGGAAATTGTTCTGGTCGATATTGGAACAGCCAGGGTGTCTTGCACATGCTGAAGAATGGCGGTTGACATGGCGTGCGGGGCTGCCACCGCTTGGCGGCGGATGCGCCGATCCTCGCGTGCTGACGTCACTCGGGTTGCGCCTGGACCCCTCGCACGTGCCACATGTCCCTGCGCCAACCATCTTCGCCGCAGGCGCTGCACCGTGGACACATCCCTATGGGTATCGGCTGCGATTTGACGAAGCGACCAACCTGCCCTTCTCAGCCCGATCACCATACCCCTCGTAAAGTCGTCTGTCTGCTGGAAATGCCTCCGTTGACGGCGGCCTGGCATTCTTAGTTATACACGTGTCCTGTGGCACACGACAACACGTTCTACAATGACTGTAGGCTGAGAAATCACGGTACGAAGTGGGCCATTCGCCAACGCCGTGTCCCATTTATCGTTCGCTACGTGCGCAGCACAGCGGCGCATTTCACATCATGAGCATACCTCAGTGACGTCAGTCTACTCTGCAATTGGCATAAAGTTCTGACCACTCCTTCTTGGTGTTGCATTTGCTCTGTCAGTCAGTGTAAATACAGAGATTATTTTCCTTTTGACACGTTAATTTTAGGGCTGTGCACAATTATTAGTAGGAATAGGATTCTTCGACTACAAGAAGAATCGTCGAATCGTCTCCGTTCATCTCGCACGTCCAGTGGTGATGATGCCGATTCATCTTGAATGATGATCCATAGAAAAGAATAGTCAACTACACAGGCGGAAAGAAATATCCAAACACTAAGAAGGGGTTGTGCTAGATTAACGAACGTTGGTAGACGTGTTTATACATCTGAAAGATGATGTTGATTCAACTGTTCTGCAAATCGCATTGGCGTGGCGCTAGTAGCGGCGCCGTGACTTTGCACATCAGGTTTGCTTTAAATACGGGCTGTACTGTGTGACAGCGTTAGGTACCTGTGTGATTAGACGGAGTGACTTTGAGTGGGTCAAGAATGCCTTTACGACGACGAAGAGGCCAGTATCTGCAGCTCACTGTGATTGAGCGAGGCCGTGTAATAGGGCTTTCCCTTCCGCGCTATTGCAGAACGACTTGGCAGGACTGTCTCTAGTGTGCAGCAACAGTTGGCGGCAGTGGTCACGAGAAGGTACGCTCGCAGTAAGACCGGGCTTCGTACGCCCTGTGGCACCACCAAGTAGGAGGACCGTCGTATTCGCCGTATAGGTGTAACGCAGTGGAGTTCTTCTCCAGCAGCAATTCGAGCAACAGTTGGCCACAGTGACGCAACCAACTGTTCGAAATCGGTTACTTGAAGGACACCTCGGAGCCAGACGCCCTGCGGCGTGCATTCTACTTGCCCCAAATCACCGCCGTCTTTGACTTAAGTGGTGTCAAGCGAGAGCTCATTGGAAGATGGAGTGGAGGTCCTTTGTGTTTACCAGTGAAAGCAGGTTCTGCCTTGGTGCCAGTGTGGCCGTGTGTTAGGAGACAAGGTGAGAACTTCCATTCCATCTGTCTGCGGCGTCTACACACTGGACCTACTCGGGAGTTCTAGACTGGGGAGAAATTTCCTTAGACAGCAGGACCACTCTCTTTGTTATCCCACGCACCCTGACTGCAAACGTGTACGTCTGTCTGGTGATTCGATCTGCTGTGCTGCCATTTATGAACAGCATTGCCGGGGGTGCTTTCCAACAGGATAATGCACACTCCCATGCCGCTGCTGTAACCCAACATGCTCTACAGAGTGTCGACATGTTGCTTGGCCTGCTCGATTCTCCGGTCTGTCCCCAAATGAAATGGTGTATGGCTTTTTTAGTGCCGGGAGTGTCCGAGGACATGTTCGGCTCGCCAGGTGCAGGTCTTTCGATTTGACACCCGTAGGTGACCTGCGCGTCGTGATGAGGATGAAATGATGATGAAGACGACACATACACCCAGCCCCGGTGCCAGTGAAATTAACCAAAGATGGTTAAAATTCCCGACCCTGCCGGGAATCGAACCCGGGACCCCTGTGACCAAAGGCCAGCAAGCTAACCATTTAGCTATGGAGCCGGACGGTCTGTCCCCAATCGAGCACGTATGGTACATCATTGTACTACAACTCCAGCGTCATCCAAAACCGGCAGTAACCGTCCCTGTATTGACCGACCAAGTGGAACAGGCATGAAATTCCAACCCACAAGCTGACATCCGGCACTTGTACGCCACAATGCATGCACATTTGCATGCCTGCATTCAACAGTCAGGCGATTACATCGCTTATTAATGGACCAGCATGGCACATTTTCGCTGGCTTTTCTCTCGCATATGTTAACATGTAGTCTTGTACCTTAATCAAGTAAATGTGTTATCTCGACAAATATAGTGCCAAAATATCCGTATTCTACATTCCGAATTTCATGGTGTTTGGATATTTTTTTTCCGCCAACGTATAACTTGGGCTAGAGTTGTATACACTGGAACCATGAAGAGGACGACATCGGTACTATAGATACCCCATCAAAAATACGTGCGTTACCCTCTATCTGGCCCACCTTACACCTTACAGGTAAGAAATGAAAACAGTTCATGACGAAGACACTCACAGGAGAAGGAGGGGGAAGAATGGAAGGAAATTTCAACACATTAATAATAGGCTACTGTACTGTTGCACACACCCAGCCTCCACTTCTCACCGATACTTCGAATGGCAATTAATACATAAACAAAACCCCAAAACCCATGGCGCAACAGCCCGGAAGGCCATGGCCTACCGAGCGACCGGTACTCAGCTCGAAAGCCTATAGATTATGAGGTGTCGTGTGGTCAGAACGATGAATCCTCTTTGCTTTCTAGACGGGGGCCACCATCACACCGTCAGATACTCGTAGCTTCTAAATTGTAATCACATAGGCTGAGTGGACCTCGAACCAGTCCTCAGATCCAGGTAGGAATTCCTGACCTGGCCGGGAATCGAATCCGGTGCCTACGGGTAAGAGGCAAGCACGCTACCCTTAGGCTTGTTTCACACCTACCCGGCTGCCGGGTAACCGGTGCCGGGTACACGGTTGTCAGGACAAGAAGTGTACATCAGTTAACCCATTGTATTTTTTATATATAAACCCTTATCCCTTAAAAAAAGAATGAATGATTCAATCAAATGGAGAAAAAATTGGCAGGGGTTGTGTCAAAGCCACGGACGCTGTTCCTCTAGGCGTAGAATACGTCAGGTGGGTGTCGGGTTGGTGTTATGTGAATGCAAAGACTTTAGGTTTAGCTATACCGTCTTGAGAACGATGTGACATTACACTAATTCTAATCTATAATTACATCTTCTCGTGTGTACTTCGGGATTTTCTATCTCCATATATTTGATGTAAGCACTTCGACGAACATGGTTGCGGCTTGTGGCGCCATGCTTTCTTATTTTGTACATAGGCTCTCTTACAATCAGCCTTGAACATTTTTGGCTAATCAGACTCTCTTGGACCCATAATGCTTTTTGTTTTCATTTGCGATAGGCTGAAATCTTCTCTGATTTAAAAAATCTTGAGATATTTCTGAATGATTTCGTGTCTCTTCAAGCATCTAGTCAAGTTTTCTTGCAAATATTATTACATACATCGAAGGATTTTGCATATATTAAATGAACTACACCTTGCTGAATTTACTATTACATCGTGATCCAGAGTTAAGTATTAATTTTTCCACGACCGCCGAGCTATGATTTCATCACGAAATGTCAGAGGCGTGCACCGCACACTTCTTCTTCCTCTTTTTCTTCCGCTTTTCCCACACCTGAGGGATCACGAACTGTGTCGCACACGTGGATTTGGCCCTGACTCACAGCCGGATGCCCTTCTTGACGCCAACCCATGTGGAGGGATGCAATTACTATTGGGTGTTTCTGTAGTGGTTGGTAGTGTGGTGTGTTGTGTGAATATGAAGAGGATAGTGTTGTACAAACACCCAATCCCCGATCCGGAAGACACGGGACCCTCATCGTCGACCATTCAGCGGCTGTGCTTAAATACTATGTCGTTATATTAATTTTAATGTATTTATATTTTTGTTATTAATGTTATTACCATTATCTACTCCAGTCACCATCTCCTAGGTCTGACTCGGTGGCTGAATGGTCAGCGTACTGGCCTTCGGTTCAGAGGGTACCGGGTTCGATTCCCGGCCGGGTCGGGGATTTTAACCTTCATTGGTTAATTCCATTGGCTTGGGGGCTGGGTGTTTGTGCTGTCCCCAACATCCCTGCAACTCATACACCACAACACTATCCTCCACCACAATAACACGCAGTTACCTACACATGGCAGATGCCGCCTACCCTCATCGGAGGATCTGCCCGTACAAGGGCTGCTCCCAGCTAGAAATAGCCACACGAAATTATTATTATTATTATTATTATTATTATTATTATTATTATTATTATTATTATTATTATTATTATTATTATTATTATTATTATTATCTTCTAGTATACTAACACAGTGCGTATGATAATAATCAAAAATATTGTCACAAATGACCAAGAACTGATTGACGTTTAAAGGTAAATAATACATGTTACCCAACTTAAATGGCAAAGAAAACTGTACAGCATTGAAACTGTGAATACTATCATTAACAACTATATTTTACAATTATTATTACTTTTGTCTCCATTGCTATTATTGTAACTATGTTTATGAATAGTCAATCATTGCATTATATTATTTATGGTATTGGTTAATATTATTTTGATAGTTTTTGTTATAAAATACTGATGAATGCACCATGAGAATGTTGCTGTTTTTTTTTTTTTTAATTTTGAAATCGTGCAGAAAATTCAAGAAAGACTTTTAGTTGTTCTCTACGTCTGTTTTGTTGTTTTGCCCTCTACGTAAGTATATTATGTAACTTCTTGCATTTAAAAAAATAAATGGGAAGAGCTGGTTTAAACAATTGGAGAGAAGTCCCTGCTGTAGGCCCCCTTAGGATTTCTGTGATCCTTGCGCCAGAACATCCAATTACGTATGTACAATATGTACATATCTCTTATTTAGGTCATTAAATTTTATTTCCTAAACCAACGGCCTATGAGCTGCGAGTTCAGCTACCCACTCGGGGTAGGAATTGAAATACATGTTTTTAATTTCACTTCCCTCTTTGGAACTTCGTCTCTTCAAATCAGTCATTCTTTTACTAGCTTTTATAGTTTTGAAATTTTTGGAGTTAATGTGGTGTATACTTTTGTGGTCACACTTCTCTTTTAACCGAGGGACCCTGTGCGGGAACGACACGACAGGATTGTTCTACGTCATAAAACAATAAATCATATCGTTTTGCGCAAGTGGTGGAAATGGTCTCCATAGACTTGTAGATAAATATGTGCGTTGAAAGTTGTTGAAATGTAACCTCAGCAAAGCAAAAGTTTGTGCTGTAATTTTATAGGGCTGCTAGCAGTTGACGGACCGATAGCTGGAGATGTCACTGCCTTCTATATTTCATTGAAGTGTATTTTTACACACCAATCTCCGCACAGTCTGTTGTCCAATATGAAATATCAGGACCCACAAAAAACGACTAAATGCCCAACCGCACAGCGCTCGGCTGGAAGGTGCTCTGGAAGACGCATAAAAGACGAATTTCCTGAAGAAGGATTACGACTACAAAGAAAAATAATATATATCAGGTTTAGAGAGTGTTGCCATCAACCGCAAGGAGAAGACATGTCTTCTGTTGGATCCCACAGTACGCTTTGAGAAGGACACAGGCCAAGCGTCACTGGTGGACAAGCTACAATGTTACGTGATACAGCCTACATGGGAAGTGAAGTGACTTCTCTTCACAGCCAGGGAAACCTCCTTCAAGGTCAAAATCTGTTTTCTCTAGAAACTGAAATTCACACTCTGAGATATACAGCACTTATCCCTTAAGGTTTTGAGTGATTCTTTATCAACTTTGTCTGCTTTTTGTTTTTCTGTCAGTTGTTTTCTAGTTTTCAATTATGTTTTTAAATTGTGATGTCATTTAGGTTTCAATTATCTAGATTTGGTGCGGTGGACTACTTTATCATTGTTGTACTTTCTTTCTATGTAAAGATACCGAGCTCGATAGCAGCAGTCGCTTAAGTGCGGCCAGTATCCAGTAATCGGGAGATAGTGGGTTCGAGCCCCACTGTTGGCAGCCCTGAAGTTGGTTTTCCGTGGTTTCCCATTTTCACACCAGGCAAATGCCGGGGATGTACCTTAATTAAGGCCACGGCCGCTTCCTCCCAATTCCTAGGTCTTTTCTATCCCATCGTCGCCATAAGACATATCTGTGTCGGTGCGACGTAAAGCAAATAGCAAAAAAAAAAAGAAAAAAAATCTATATACATATTTGGTTTGTCTTGTGAATCCATGGGGTCATCTGCAAGTACGATTGGACGTCTCTATTTGACATATACTGTATATCTGAGGTATATCCACGCCAAATTTCAGTGCACATCATCTCATTTTAAACAATTACGCACCGAGCTCTATAGCTGCAGTCGCTTAACTGCAGCCAGTGTCCAGTATTCGGGAGATAGTGGGTTCGAACCCCATCGTTGGCAGCCCTGAAAGATGGTTTTCCGTGGTTTCCCATTTTCACACCAGGCAAATGCTGGGGCTGTACCTTAATTAAAGCCACGGCCGCTTCCATCCCAATCCTAGCTCATTCCTGTCCTATCGTCGCCATAAGACCTATCTGTGTCAGTGCGACGTATAGCAACTTGCAAAAAAAAAAAAACTATTACGCAATTCTTTAAAAATAATTCTAAGATCAATGTATTTTCTTTCTATTTGCGTTACGTCGCTTAAAAGCCACATGAGACAAACCATGTAGCCAGGTTAATATCCTGAAAGAAATTATAGTGGGATGTACCGGTCACTTAATTGCACACCATTAAAAACCGAGTCTAATCATCGTCACCTCTACTTCTCTTAGTCTCCAAGGCCAAGTCTCTTATTCTCCTAGGTAGTCTATTCACCTCCATTCACCCCACATGGCCCCCCTACCGAAGCCGGTTAAAGCGTACCGAATTCGATAGCTGCAGTCGCTTAATTGCGGCCAGTATCCAGTATTCGGTAGATAGTGGGTTCGAACCCCACTGTCGGCAGCCCTTAATATGGTTTTCCGTAGTTTCTCATTTTCACACCAGGCTTTAATTAAGGCCACGCCTGATTCCTTCTTAGTCCTAGCCCTTCCCTGTCCCATCGTCGCCATAAGACCTATCTGTGTCGGTGCGACGTAAAGCAACTCTTGTAAAAAAAAAAAATAGGCTTATGCGTACTAACTTAGCCTTAGCACCTCATTCCGAGTACCCACCTGCCATTGATCTGACCTACAGTATTTGTACCAGCGATTATTCTCGCTACTGCCATGTCTGTTACTTCTAGCTTATTAATAAGATATATCATGAGTCCACCCAAAACAATCAGTTAGCCGAAAAGTCATCAGTCATTCAGTGCTCGAAACCATTCACAAAGAGATGTATAAAATTCTCCTCTCACTGTGTACGAAAAGTTATCTCAGATTTATGAATCACTGACAGCTGATTTAAGAAGACGTGGGTCTTGTGCCTATTTTGTATGGATCCCTTCTCATCAGAGTATCCATCATGAGTACGAGGAATAACTTGAAAAGAAAGTTGCGCAACGTAATCAAACAGAGATCATGCCATTATATCACCCCAAATTAATTCTACGGACTAAGCAATTTCGCACAACCAAAGTGGAATCAAGAATGGATAATATCAAAATTACACGCAGCCACTGTTACTCGACAATAAAAATGATAAGAGATACACCACATTGCGAGTCGCAGATGCACAATTTGATCCCAAGGAAAATTTTGTTCCAGTCACCCAATGGCAACAAAGTAACGTCGTAGAGTTGCAGCTGCTTGATATGGGGATTTACGAGATTAATAACAACTCGACCACCTTCGCCTTGTGGAAGTGTGATGCGTTCAGTCGCTGTCCTGGATGATGCCATTGATATTTTGTCATTGTCACACTCACACTCCGTTCAATCTGTTCTAGATCCATTTCATACCTCCAGAGGAATTTTTTATTATTATTATTATTATTATTATTATTATTATTATTATTATTATTATTATTATTATTATTATTATTATTATTATTATTATTATATACCTTTGCCGGCGAGATGTAGTGTTTACAGTGCACTATGACTTCTTAGAATAAAATTGTTACTTTTATTGAGTTGTCTTAGCCTCATAGTTTCATTCTTGGCTTTGACGATCTGAAAGTGATCGAGGTATGACCGATACTAATAATACCATTCCTTACGCAGCCAGTCCATGTTACAAAAGTTGTGAAAATATCGCTCATAGGGTCGGTTGGTGTATGCGGTATATGTATTGCAGCGGGATTGGCAAAGTGATAAGTAATAGCAACTTCTGGCACTGTGAAGAAAGCAGCGGGAAACTACTTCACTCATTATTTCCCTAGTATGTCTCTCCAGTGACAACTAAGCCATCTATGGCAGCTGTTGGCGGAGCTGTGGGATCAAACCATCCTTCGGGCTTAATACTCTACATACACAAGACATTATTGTTATCATCATCATCATCATCATCATTATTATTATTATTATTATTATTATTATTATTATTATTATTATTATTATTATTATTATTATTATTATTATTATTATTATTATTATTTCATGGGCCAGGAATGCTCCCGGATGGAACCTACCGACTGAAAGCTTTTTTTTTTTGCTAGTTGTTTTACGTCGCACCGACACAGATAGGTCTTTTGGCGTCGATGGGACAGGGAAGGGCCAGGAGTGGGAAGGAAGCGGCCGTGGCCTTAATTGAGGTACAGCCCCAGCATTTGCCTGGTGTGAAAATGGGAAACCACGGAAAACCATTTTCAGGGCTGCCGACAGTGGGGTTCGAACCTACTATCTCCCGAATACTGGATACTGGCCGCACCGACTGAACCGACTGAAAGCGAATTCTGAACTATACCAACGGTTGGAAACTGCTAAAACTTGCATGTGACGTAGGCGGCTGAAGTTTTAGGGGGACATTCAAAGAATGGACAATGGCAGGCTTACGATGACATTCTCACTCTTCAAAAGCTACAAAACTGAAAGCATGCGGCTCAATTAAGTAAATAAAAAAATAGGACTTACCTTCCGCTGGGATTTCTCATACTGATGTCTCAGACCGCCCTAAAGGTTGTAAATTGGTAAATTCGTGGTTTCCTCTACCAAAAGTTGTTAAATATATCAAACCTATTTCACAGGAAGAAAAGTGAAAGCTAATTTCAGGTCTCAAGAGGTATTGGGAACGAAAGAGTGCATCCAAAAGAACTAGCCATAAGCGCTCCCTAGTGAATTATTATTATTATTATTACAATTATTATTATTACTATTATTATTATTATTGTTATTATATATATATATATATATTCGTTTACGGCCATTAGAGACCACGTTAGATAACAATTACATGTTTCTGGAAGCCTTCCTCACAGCCCAGAACTTCAGCATCCTCTCTCTGGCAGCCTGTCTTCTTTCGTCCGTCCACCCACGGTTAAGTTTTGGTTCGTCATGGAATCCCTGAAATCTGTCGATCACTGACCTAAACTTTGTTCGGTTTGAGATGTCTTCCGAATTTAGTCCTACCTGTCTGAGATCCTTTCTCACCTCCCTGAACCATTTGTCCGACACTTTATTATTATTTCGTCACTTTTCCCACATGATCGTGGTTGCGAAGTATGCTGCATATGTGAACTTCGCGATGTTTTACTGCCGTATGTTATTTCTGACGCCAACCCTATATGATGGGACATTTGCACTATTGCATGTTTCTGTAGTGGTTGGTAATGTGGTATGTCATGTGTATACGAAGAGGTGTGTATTGAGATAGACACAAACACCTAGTCCCTGAAACAAGGAAATTAAGTAGACGCGGCAGAAATCCCAGATCCGGCCGGGAATCAAACCCAGTGCTCTCTAAATGTAGGACTTCCACGCTGACTATTCAACCAAGGAGCAGAAGTTCCACTTTTCCTAAGAATTTGGGCATTCACACGTTTGCATTATGTGTTTCGTTCGTGTAGCTTAATTAAAGTCCATCCTCTAATTTGGTTTCCCCTTGTTCCGAAGTTATGATCAACGAACTCGATAACTGCAGTCGCTTAAGTGCGGCCAGTATCCAGTGTTAGGGAGATAGTGGCTTCGAACCTCACTATCGGTAACCCTGAATATGGTTTTCCGTGGTTTCCCATTTTCATACCAGGCAAATGCTAAGCAAAAAAAAAGCAAAGCAAAATGCTGAGGCTGTACCTTAATTAAGACCATGGCCGCTTCTTTCCCACTCCTAGCCCTTTCCTCTCCAATCGTCACCATAAGACCTATCTGTGTCGGTGCGACGTAAAACAACTTGTTAAAAAAATTGAAGAAAAAGAAGTTATGGTCTGTCATTAAAAAACAAGTATTTTAACTTTTGAACTCCTTTGTATCCGTGCTACGCTACAGTCTGCCTATTCTTGATTAATGTGTATAATAGTAATATTGGATATAAACAATAAAAATGTTATTTTCCCATGTATGTTTCAGATTCGAGAGGACGGTGTCCATGTCAACTGGTACGTACTGATGGTGGCACTGCTGGCGCTGTTGCAGCAAGCAGACAGGGACTGCAACGCCATGCGACGGCCGCCTCTGGAACTACGAGTACCCACCAGACGTGAGCAACCTTGCTGGCGAAATTATTGAAATGAACAGTTACAAGAGGTGAAGACAAGACAAAGAGGGAACATTGGCAAATACCAGATGAAATGGGAAATCAAGTGTCCCATCTTTCCTTTACTATATTTGATCATTTATATCTGAGTGAAGTAATCCGTAAGTCTGTTTAGGCATTAGTCGAAACAGTTGACCCGACTTTCCAGCAGAGAGCAGTATTACACACGTTCGATCGCGGGTTGGAGTGACTTTTGGTAAATACATTGAGACTGGTTATTCCCTAAGATTTCCACAGTCATCCCAGAAAAAATGTTGATATAGAACCTTACTTCAATTCTAAGTTACCATTGTAAACCTAAGCCCTGTCAAGGAATGTGTCTGTAGGCAGATACAGAGACCTACGGAACTTTATGCGATGTTTTTTTGGAAGGATTTCAATTTTAAGTACATTTAACTCCCGCTTATTCGGGCTGATGAACGGGAAAATATGCGCGAAAAACAACATGGACGATCAATTTCTATGAAAATGCATGGAACAACGAGACTTTCTCTGTACATATTGAACCGATAATAACTCCTTCCGCCACAAATCCCCCCCGCCCCCGCCAACCCCCCACCCTCCTGCCATGTTTTTTTTAACTGCTATTGAAGGTGATATCTAACACTTCATATGAAGACTCAGATTAAACTTCTGTGGTATGTTTAGAAGTTCTACTACTATCACATTTCCTTACAAAATCCTCCTTTTCTTTTCTATTCCATAATCTGGAGCCAATTTACGCAGCCGGCTCTAATTTCTCGATATTTTTTCTGCAAATTCCGAATTTTCCCTTTACTGTTAAAATATTTTCTTTTACATTTTTCTACCCTGACGAGATAAAACTGAAAACAATACAGACTGAATATAAACAGATATTTTTCAATTTTCTCAGAAAATATAGACCAATAAGGAGAAAAAGAAGAAGAAGAATGTATTTCCTTCTTTCTTTCTTTCTTTCTTTCTTTCTTTCTTTCTTTCATAATCAGTTTACCATCCAGGGTTGGTTTTTCCTTCGGACTCTGCAAGGGATCCCACCTTTACCTCCTCAAGGGCAGTGTCCTGGAGCTTGAGACTCTCGGTCGGGGGATACAACTGGACAGGAGCACCAGTACCTTGCCCAGCGGCCTCATCTGCTATGCTGAACTTGTAGGGGGATAGAAAGATTGAAATGATAGACAAGGAAGAGGGAAGGAAGCGGCCGTATCCTTAAGTTAAGCACCATACCGGCATTTGCCTGGAAGAGAAGTGGGAAATCACGGTAAACCACTTCGAGGATGGCTGAGGTGGGAATCGAACCCCTCGATTCAGTTGACCTTCCGAGGCTAAGTGAATCCTATTCCAGCCCTCGTACCACTTTTCAAATTCCGTGGCAGAGCCGGGAACAAAACCCGGGCCTCGAGGGGTGGCAGCTGATCACACTAACTACTAGACTACAGAGGTGGACAAATAATAATAATAATAATAATAATAATAATAATAATAATAATAATAATAATAATAATAATAATAATAATAATAATAATAATCTTACCTATGATAAAAAGTGTCTCTCTCGTAATACCAAGATGAAGCACTTCCCGACAGTCATCCGCCCTGAATCCATATATGCTTCAGAATGTTTAACACTCAACAGGAAGGGACTTATAGAAAAACTTGAAATCCGGGAAAGAAAGATAATGAGGAAGATACTGGGGCCAGTCAAGGAAGGTGACAGTTATAGAAGACGGCCTAAACAAGAGCTCTACGAGTACTGTGAAAAAATAACGAATGTAGCAAGGAAGAGACGGCTAGCATTCTATGGGCACATCTATAGGATGCATCCGACCAGGTTGACCAACCGGATTCTCAGCTACTGGCAAAATAGGAAGACCAAGTCACCATGGTTGATGGAAGTGGATAAAGATCTGCAGGAACTGGGAATAACAGAAGGAAACTTAAAGGATCGGACAACACTCAGGAAGATACTTAAACATAAGGAGTTCCAGGACAGACTACCAACGAAGAAGACTGGCGCCCTTTGGACAAAGGAGAGGAAGGAGCAACACAGCCTGAGGATGCGCAACTACTGGGCAAACATCAAAGCCCATTCCAAAATGTAATAGTTGAATGTCGTGGTCCTTAGCTGGCCTATACGAAACAAGAAGAAGAATCTTATTGTTTTGCAACCCCTAACTATTTTGACGGTTTTTGGAGACGCCGAGGTGCCGGAACTTTTAACCCGCAGGAATTTTTCACGTGTCAGTAAATCTACCGACACGAGGCTGACGTGTTTGAGAACCTTCAAAAAAGACCAAAAACAATAATTGCGTTACTCTGCAGTTTTAGCACGCAGGATTTACTGCTGTCATAAAAGCTACATTTCTTAAAGAACTGTGTAGCTCCTAAAGTGCAATGCACATTCTTCGCTGAAAACACAGTCCTTGCAGACACAGACATACAAAAAAATGTGAAATCTCGCTTCTGAGATAATTCACAGCAAGTTAACATAGGCCTACTTTCAACCTGTAAATACATTCAGTAATGAATGCATGAGCGATCCGTTGTACAGTATTTTGCAGCTTCACATGTAAACGGATTTAAATGATATGTTCATACAATACGCTCATTAAATTACTTAAAAATAATCCACTACGATGAAAATTTGCAGAAAATTTGAAATTTGAGAAAATAATTCAAAGTTAAAAATCTTATTCATGCTGTGGAATTTCGAAGCTTTTAATATCTTCTCATCGTTTAGTTCTCTTTCATGTTACCTAGCTTTGTAAAACGTCATCTGACGAGAAGTGACTGACATCTTCAGTAACATCTATCTCAAGGATATCTGCTGTATATATTGATATTTGTTTTATATCGCGCTGGCACTGCTGGGTGTTATGGCGATAATGGGATAGGACAAGGCTAGGACTGAAAAGGAAGCGACCGTGGATTGATCAAGGTAGAGCCGCATAATTTATCTGGTCTGAAAATGAGAAACCACGGAAAACCATCTTCAGGGCTGTCAACTGTGGGTTTGAACCCACCGGATGCAAGCGTCTTAATTAAGGACACGGTCGCTTTCTTCCCAACTCTATCCCATAACCATCTTTGCGTTGCCAAAATCTTCTAATGTGTTAGTACAACGTTAAACCATGAGCAATAATAATAATAATAATAATAATAATAATAATAATAATAATAATAATAATAATAATAATAATAATAATAATATGATCTCAGCTAGCATGTGCAGGCATTTTAATTTTCTGCCACTGTGAATTCCGAACCTTCCTTCTTATACCACCAAATGGTGAACAAATCACAACTCTACTGGGTGACCTATTGTTGCGTTTTGATTGATTTTATCGAATGTGGTAATCGAACGGCGTGTCCAACTCGTTGTCTGAATGGTCAGCGTACTGGCCTTCGGTTCAGAGGGTCCCGGATTCGATTACGGCCGGGTCGGGGATTTTAATCGCTTCTGATTAATTCTTCTGGCTCGGGGACTGCGTGTTTGTGATTGTCCCAAAACTTTCCTCTTCATATTCGGACAACACACTACACTAACAATCATTACAGAAACACGCAATAGTGATTTCATCCCTCCATATAGGGTTGGCGTCAGGAAGGGCATCCGGACGTAAAACACTGCCTAATAAATATGTTCGACGCAGTTCGCACCCGCGAACCCACAGGTGTGGGGAAAGCTGTAGGAAAATAAGAATAAGAAGTGGTAAATAAATGGCGTATGGCCTCCGGAGAGGCCTGGTGCGGGACCTTTTTTCGTAGACGGCCTATTAGGCGACCTGCATATCTGTGAAGATGAGGGCCCTACCAAGGATGATTTCTAATACTGAATACGTCAGACACGCCCAGCCCCCGAGCCATTGGAATTAACCAATTAAGGTTAAAATCCCCGACTCAGCCGGGAATCGAAGCCAGGACCCTCTGGACCAAAGGCCAGCACGCTAACCATTTAGCCATGGAGTCGGACATCAGTGTGGTTAACGTATGGCTTATAGACCTGGAGGATGAGATTAATAGGACACTCTTTCAACTCCAGACCATATTCGTGGATTTAGCTTCAGTATCTGTTTGTACTTCCTACCATCACAGGAAGATAGTATATTTCAACGAAATAGGGCTTTTTCATCCAGGAGAATGCTTTAAGGTCCATCCTATTTCAAACTCAGTTAACGGACCGGAATTTAAAGGAATTTAATTAATTAATTAATAGAGAAATGTACACTCAAGTTTGAGCATTAAATAAATTTCACATTTCAGTCTTTGCTATAGTCTTTAATTGTCCTGGTTCTTTTCGTGCATGTTATAATGTGATATCTACTACACTTCTGTCCACACAAAATGCACTTACAATCTTCGTCTGGCTTTTGGAACTTCTGGTTCACGCATATCTTGTGGTGAAACCCATGTATGGAGAGTCGTGTTATCACGTGGCGTTGTGTGTTGCACTCTCTAGTCCATCTATCGTCCGTCATCGCTGGTGAGGCGTAGAAGTTGAGGTCGATTTCACTTTTCTTCCTTTCCCTGATGTTTACTAGTGCCCTGCTTGCTTCCATTGATTGTAGGTAGAATTGTGATCGTATGTCTTCTATGAAATACGTCTCCCGCAGCATTTCGTATACCATCCGGGATGGCGCTGTCTTTCCAACGCGGGTAATCCTCTTCATGAACATTGCTTTTATTCTTTCTATCCTCATCAGGTCTCCGATCTTCAGCTTTTCCCACACGATCTCAATTCCATATGTTATCACTGGCGCTACTGTCGTCTTGAAAAGTCTCATCGCCGTGCTGATTGATAGGTTTGAAATGTTTTGGATGCTGTATGAGGCTCTGATTGCTGCTGTCGTTCTTGAATATGTATACCAAAGGACGCCGCCGTTGTCTGTAGTGTTATTCCCAAATATTTGTAATTTCGTACCTTTTGTAATGGCTTTTGTTGTAATGTTATGTTGTCTTTGGGCGTTGATTTCCCACCTTTTCTGAAGGTCATTTGTACTGTCTTTTCTTCATTTATCTGTAGGCTGTTCCCCTCCGCCCAGATCTCTAGTCTGCGGACTGCCCTTTGCACATCCTCCTTTTCTTTCGCTCCGATCAGCATGTCATCTGCGTATAGGATCAGCTCTGCTTTTGATCCTTCTTCTACTATGCGGTTCACATCTGCCGTATAAATGTTGAAAAGTGTGAGAGATTAGAACTGTTCTTACCGGGCGAGTTGGCTGTGCGGTTAGGGCCGTGCAGCTGTGAGCTTGCATCCGGGAGATAGTGGGTTCGAACCGTACAGTCAGCAGCCCTGAAGATGGTTTTCCGTGGTTTCCCATTTTCACACCTGGCAAATGCTGGGGCTGTACCTTAAATGAGGCCATGGCCACTTCCTTCCCACTCCTAGGCCTTTCCTATCCCATCGACGCCATAAGACCTATCTGTGTTGGTGCGACGTAAAGCCAGTTGTAATAAAAAGAACTGTTCTTTCATGTTTCTTCATATCCTATTGATTCCCTGTGAAATCTCTTGACTACTATAATTTTTAACAATTTTGTATTTAATACACTTTTCTGTTTACTCTTTAAATAAGGGTGAGCATTCAGATTTTCAATGGAGATTGTGGTCTGTGACATAGACTGGCTCCCTCGTAGCTAGGCGCCGTCTGCCGGTCGGCACTGCAGCCCTGTGGTCTGTCTTCAGCTGCTCATATGCCACCGAGTTAATCACGTTACGCAATGTTCATCATCAGTCGCGTAATTTCGTTGACTGGCCGCTAAAATTTACAATTTACAATTTGATATCTGTAACATGTCTGGAATTATGTGAGGTGATCAGGGGCGAAACGAATGTTATATGGGCCCACCTACAAAAATTGAAATTCGGGTCCCCTCAAATAAAATGTAAAACCTATGAATAAAGCCAAACTCCATGGGGCAACAGCATCGAAGGGCCATGGCCTACCAAGCGACTGCAAACCTGTGAATAACTAATACAAATGAGATCACAACAGGGATAATAATGCAATATAATTGTCAATTTGTGAAAACAAAGGGATTATTCATTATTGTAAGATTGCAAAGAAAAATATTTATGTCGGTCTATAATTGCATATGAGCTTAGAGTTGATGCCGTCCTGGTCGGAACATATTGTAATCAACTCATCAATAATACCACAGGGAAATTAAATTAAAATCACCAATATCCATTCACTGACAGGCTTGCAGGACGTATATGCATCAGACGATCGGTTTCGGATAAGCCTTCCAAAAGTAATATGAACTCATGCTCTGCATGTGTGAATGAGTCATGCACTCAAATGCTATTACTTACGAAATGCATAGATTAGTATATTGCATCACGTGCCCACGCGATAACGCGAAGCGCAGTGCTAGTGTTTACTTGACTCGCCTAATGTATCAAGTCATAAATTAAAATCAAAGAGAATTATACGTTATTTTATATAATCTACATGTGATTATTATTATTATTATTATTATTATTATTATTATTATTATTATTATTATTATGAATTCCAAGGAGTCTGCGGTTCCCCTTAAAGGCCTGGGCCCATCTGGATTGCACGCTCTGCAGGACTTTCTGTCTGATCTTAGAGGATCAATTTAAGAAGGACAAGCCCACATACATAGCGTTCGTTGATCTAGAAAAGACATTTGATAACGTTGATTGGACCAAGCTTTTTGAAATTCCGAAGATGATCGGGATCAGATACCGAGAACGAATAATTATCTACAATCTGTATAAATATCAGTCTGCAGTGATAAGAATAGAGGGATTTGAAAAAGAAGCAGTAATTCAGAAAAGACTGAGGCAAGGAGGCAGTATGTCCTCCCTCCCTTTCAATGATTAAATAGAACAGGCAGTAAAGGGAATCAAAGAGAAATTTGAAAACGGAATCACAATCCAAGGAGAGGAAATCAAAACCCTGAGATTTGCTGATTATATTGTTATTTTATCTAAGACTGCAGGAGATTTGGAGAAATTGCTGAATGGTATGGACGGAGTCTTGGGTAAGGAGTACAAGATGAAAATATACCCAAAACAAAAGTAATGGAGTCAGTTGCAGGTATTGTTACTTGGGTAGTAAATTAGCTAACTCGCTTCCCGATGCTCGGCCGTCTTTACTTTGAGACGCTACTGATAAGTTTTTTAACACTCGACGTTGGTGATTCTGGAGATTTGGGAATTCTGACAAGTCACTCTGTTCTTCTGAAGGCGTTTTCTATAATTCTGAAGCCCAAAAGTATCGAAGTGTAGAAACATGTTGGTAATGAAATATTTTGTTCGCTCTTCTTCATACCATTATTTTGTCTAATGTTCACAATTTCATTATATTTTTACAAAATATTTTTCAATAGAACTAACGTGAGAATGACCCTTGTTAATGAATATCACAGAAGACGCTGAAGAAATGAAAATCTGAGGATCCAAAGGTCCTGACACCACTTCACTCAGCAACCACCGACAGAACTCAACACTTGAAGGTTCACCTGGACACTTTAACGCTTGCACAACAGTAAATTTGCAAATATACAGACGCAGGTCCTTTTTGATCATGTTTCGACACGACAATCTCTTAATTCCCACTTGCACAGATAAACGGCGTTGAGATTTCGTTGTACTTCGTTCCAGGCTTTCCTTCACTCGAGCAATGTTTTCTGGTGTTCGAGCTCTTTTCGGGTAGTTATAGTATATATTCTCTACAGAGCCTGTTTCACGCCATTTTACCTCTAAGTTTTGCTGGAGGTTTTGTCAAAACAGGTCCAATCTTAAACTCTTGCGCAAACAGTTCAGGACGGGTTTCCCACGAATCGTACTTCGCATGTCACTCGGCTATGAACACGCACTATTTTATCGTGAGCACCATTTTGTGTTGCATTCACCTGGACACAAGAAATCTGCTCCTCTCACTCACTCACACCTAATGACATAGCGACGTCCTCGGGATATGTGGGAGATGCGCACGCACAGAAATGTAGTAGCAACCGATTGAGGCATCGAAATCTTAGGCCGCTATTAGCCGTGGGCGACTAGTGGTGCAACCAGTTGCGCCACTAGTTGCCAGAGGATTTAAGTACCAGGCGATCAGTGGCGCAACTTGTGAATAATTGCTCGGCTCATACCGACGAATAGTCAGTTGAGAGAATGGCGTCCTACGAAGAACTTCTTCTTGCTCTTCTATTAAAAAAAGGGAGAACCGAAGGGTTAGGAAAGTGCGGAAGCATCCTATATTTGTTTCTCGGCTGACTAGAGGATTATATTATACATTGTTTGACGATCTAAATGAGGATGACAGTAAATTTTTCAATTACCTGCGCATGTCAAAGTCGTAATTTTACGGATTGCTTGGCCACATAAAAAAAGAAATAACGGGAAGCGAGACAGGACGAAACAAGTGTTTCCCAGTTGAGCTGTAATTCACTAATATAGCCATATAATGGATCAATGGTACTTGTAAATGTAAACCATTACAGAATTTTTATGGGTATTACATACTTCCAAATAAGAGTAGTAAACGTTTCATAATACTCACATACCGGGCGAGTTGGCCGTATGGTTAGGAGAACGCAGCTGCAAGCTTGCATCCGGGAGATAGTGGGTTCGAATCCCAATGTCGGCAGCCCTGAAGATGGTTTTCCGTGGTTTCCCATCTTCACACCAGGCAAATTCTGGGGCTGTTCCTTAATTAAGGCCACAGCCGCTTCCTTCCAACCCTTTCCTATTCCATCGTCGCCATATGACCTATCTGTGTCGGTGCGGCGTAAAGCCACTAGCAAAAAAAGAATATAATACTCGCCTAGAGTATTCTTCTCACCTACGGGTTTTGCTTCGAATTCTGGAATTAAGTTCGTTAAAATGCTGTTCCAAGAATTCAGTGTTTCTATTTTGTCCGTGTAAGCTTCATTTCTGGAATCCGAAGTGACCGGTTTTCATTCTACCTCAAAAATGATCTTCATTATTTATTGGACTTTCAAATAATATTGCCATCTCCTTCGTTTGCTGTTGTTGTTTATTTGATGTCTTCATGTTCAATATTATCACTCTACCACAACACGAGGCCAAACAAGGTAATGAAGAAAGATAATGGTTAGGTGGATCGCTGATTCAATTGCGTTCCATCGTCCGCATTACGTCAAGCTGGTGTGAGAACACGAACTTGAGTGACGTTTCCGTATGCGCGGGGAGGTATATCGGGCGACTAGTTGCGCCACTAGTCGCCGACGGCTAATAGGCTACATTTACTGCAATGCCCCGTCACGCAGTTAAGCAACTAAGGCCGCTATTAGCCGTGGGCGACTAGTGGCGCAACTAGTTGCTCTGGCGAGTCACGGACCATTGGATCAAATGGAGCCTATTAGCCGCGGGCGACTAGTGGCGCAACTGAGCAACTAGTTGCCGGCCGTCATCTGAGCCGGCAACTGCTCTGGCAACTTTTAGTTGTTCAACTGCGTGACGGGGCATTGCAGTAAATGTAGCCTATTAGCCGTGGGCGACTAGTGGCGCAACTCGTCTCGTGCTGTGGCAGTGAATATTTTACTTATTGTGATAGTTTATTTATTGAACATGGGGACATCAAATAAACTACAACAGCAAATGAAGGAGATGGCAAAATAATTTGAAAGTCAAATAAATAATGAAGACCATTTTTGACTTAGAATGAAAACCGGTCACTTGGGATTCCAGAACTGAAGCTTAGGCCTACACTGACAAAATAAAAACACTGAATTCTTGGAACAGCATTTTCATGAACTTTAGGTGAGTATTATATATATATTTTTTTTTTGCTAGTGGCTTTACGTCGCACCGACACAGATAGGTCTTATGGGGACGAGAGGATAGGAAAAGGGTCAAGAGTTGAAAGGAAGCAGCCGTGGTCTTTATTAAGGTACAGTCCCAGATTTTGCCTGGTGTGAAAATGGGAAACCACGGAAAACCATCTTCAGGGCTGCCGACTGTGGGATTCGAACCCACTATCTCCCGGATGCAAACTCACAGCTGCGCGCTCCTAACCGCACAGCCAACTCGCCCGGTGTGTGAGTATTATAAAACGTTTACTACTCTTATATGGAAATACAGTATGTAATGCCCATATAAATTATATCATCATTTACATTTACAAGTACCATTGATCCATTATATGGCTCTATTAGTGAATTACAGCTCAATGGGGAAACACTTGTTTAGTCCTATGTCGTTTCCCGTTATTTCTTCTTTTATGTGGCCAAGCAGTTCGCAAAATGACGACTTTGACATGCGCAAGTAATTGAAAAATTTATTATCATCCTCATTTAGATCGTTAAACAATGTATACTATAATCCTCTAGTCAGCCGAAAAACAAATATAGGATGTTTCCGCACTTTCCTAACCCTTCGGTTTTTTCATTTTAATAGAAGAGCAAGAAGAAGAAGTTCTTCGAAGGACGCCATTCTCTCAACTGATTATTCCCCGGTATGAACCCAGCAAGTATTCACAAGTTGCGCCACTGATCGCCTGGTACTTAAATCCACTGGCAACTAGTGTAGTTGCGCCACTAGTCGCCCACGGCTAATAGCGGCCTAAAAGTCGCCAGAGCAGTTGCCGGCTCAGATGACGGCCGGCAACTAGTTGCTCAGTTGCGCCACTAGTCGCCCGCGGTTAATAGGCTCCATTTGATCCAATGGTCCGTGACTCGCCAGAGCAACTAGTTGCGCCACTAGTCGCTCACGGCTAATAGCGGCCATAGCGGCCTTAGTTCCTGCATTTCCTGTGATGGGCAGTTCTTCTGTTCATTAACAAAGGGCAGTTCCGCGTCAGTCGTATAAATGTTTTCCTGGCCAATTTTGTTTCTCCCACCTTGTAGAATCCACTAAGACAAATCAAACGACATCTCACATGACGTACTACCACGCCAGAGTCCAAAACTACAATAAATGTTATTTTCGATTTTTATCAATGACATTTCTAAGTCACTAACAACTTCTAGTTACCATAATTATGGCAATGATATGCAGGTTTACAAACACTCTGACACATGAAACATCTCGAAAACCATACTAGGATTCAATTCTGAGCCGTCATTGAGTGCTAATTGGGCTGTAAAAATGGACTCGGAATCAGCCCTAGAAAGACCCAATCATTATAATACGTCATCAAAAATTCTTAACTTATATTATAAGTGGGAATCTACCTGACGTTGAGTTATATGTCACCTAAGCTGCACTGAGTAAGACAGTAACAAATCTTGGAGGTATGTTTGATGTAGGCATCTCGTGGGTAGAGCATGTAAAATATACCTGTTCAGAATTGTATCGATCCTTCCATCCATTGCAAGGATCCAAAAACTTTCTACATTTAGCAACAAAAATTAATCTAGTCAAAACTCTAATAATGCCCTTATTTGATTACTGTTATGTTGTACATAGTGACCTTTTTTCCACAATTATCCAGTAGATTACAAGAAGCTCAAAATGTTTGCATTCGGCTCATCATCAACGTCAAATATCACTCCATACCTTAACAAACTGTCAATGCTAAACCTGCAAACGAGAAGACAACTTCATGCCCAGTGTGAACTGCACAATATTTTAAGAACTTCCACATCTCAGTACCTCAGTACCAAGCTCTCAGAGACTGATCAACTCAACACCCGCTCCCTCAGCAGGAGCATCCTGTGCACCTCCGCACACACCACCAAACGGCACTTCTACTTCTTCACAGTACGTGCTACACGGGTCTAGAACTCCATACAAAACGAGTTACGGAACCTGACAAAACAGTATAAGAAATATTTACTTTCCATTTAAACTGTGAATGTTATTACTGTTAAACTGTGGTTACGACTACAGTTATTTATTAGTATTACTAGCTGTAGTACCCGGCGTTGCCCGTTTGTATTACTTGTTAATTATGTGTGAAGTGAATTTTTGTATAACTCTTTATTGAGACGTTGATGATATTTTATAATCTATTATGTCGTTTTACAGTCATTTATATGTGCTCGATTTCAAGTTTTAGATTAACTTATTTCATTTTCGAGTAAAAATGAATTTAATGTGGAAGTCCGTGTTTAATCGACTGGGAGGTAACTGATCCTTTGAAAAAAGTAATAAGTGATAATTGTATGTAATTACCTACGCTCTAGGCATGATGATTCCAACTGCCATTACGACCGTCACCAATCATTCTTGCGGAACCAAAATCTGTAGATTCAACACTAATCTCGGTCATTTTAGACTATTTACTATTCAGCCCAACTCAGGCCCCGTCCCTATGGAGGGTGAACGTGGATTTAAACGCTATCGAAAGTGTCACAATTCATTTCAGCGACAGAAAAACAATGGATTCAGCATTAACATCGGTTATTTTCTATTATTTTACTCACTTTTGCAATGCCTCGTTCTCTTTCCAGACACATTAAATATTAAATACAATGATATTTTGTGCATTTAATTAAATTTGAAAATTTAATTCAAGTGCTTTTATCTTTCCGTCTTCTGCAAAAACAAATCAATTTTTTGGCTGTCCAACTGATGAGCATGTAACATAAATTGATCGTGTGAAAAGCATGGATTTTCCAGATTTAATCTACACACTTGAAGCGATTCACCTTGTGCCTTCATGTCCACTTTGAATACAAGGCGAACGGGGAACTGCAGTCTTTAGAAATGAAGCGGCACGTCGGTGGGACTTATCGAACATGTGGCTCGTAATCGCTTTTTCTTTAGTGTTCCACTGGTAGATCTACCAATCGATGCGTTTTTTAGGAGACATGATTATTTTGACGGAGAGAGCAACAGAAATTGCAAGCAAAGCAACAATATTGTTAATTATATATATTTTTTTTAATGTAACAGAGTACAGTTCACAATCTACGTACAAATGAATTACGTACATTTTAACAGTTTTTAATTAATGCTCTGCTGGTAGATCTACCAATAATATTGCACCCATTTTGTTTCTTTTTCCATTGCTAATATGGAAACCATGAAGAATATGTGCACTCTGCTTTCTAGTCACGGCGTTGTCTAGGTCACAGAACTTGCCCTTACTGTCAACCATCTTTGCACGGTCATGAACCTCCTAGCAAGAAACGTACTTTATATGGCGGCGTGTTCCCATCGCCCTATATACCGCATTTCTTACCGGACTATCATGATACAGAGTAAGTCTCTTGTTGCCTAACAACAGTCTGTTCATCAAGTCGATCCAATCTTGCTGCGGCTTTTGCAATTAAATTAATCACATAAAATTACTCATCATAAAAGCTACCCATCGGATTTCATTCAAACCACTTTCTAAACCCTCTCAGGAGTACTAAGAACAAATTGCGAAATTTTCAGCGAAATCGGTCCAGTGGTTTTTTAGTCCAATCGAGACCAACAAAAATATTCATTTTATATATTCATTAATATATTAGATATTATTATTATTATTATTATTATTATTATTATTATTATTATTATTATTATTACTATTATTATTATTATTATTATTATTATTAACACCATGAAATTCGTATCTCTAAGTTATGTACCAATTCTTAAAATTATTTCCTAGTTACTTTAATTGTGGCAGTTTGATGTAGCCGTTAATCTTGGTTGAGTGTAAGAGAAGGCTTTATAGCCTTAACTACGCCAAGCAATAAAAAGCAATAAATTATTAAATAATTGTTTGTCTACATCATTTTGATTTTAGTTCCACAAGATGGCAGCATTATACCATCACACGATGATTTCATACCGACGTCAGACTCTCGTTGATAGATACATACGGCCTTCCTCTCTGATTTTCAACCCCTAGTCACGTTTTTTATAATGATTTGGGGATGAGGTGATACTAATTTATATTTCATGTTTTTACGGTCGAATGCCGTTCATGTCCCCAACCTCGGTTGAGGATCTAATAGAGATGAAATGAATGAGGTGAATGAAAGTGGGTAAGGAATGAATAGGAAGTGAAACAGGGAAACCACAGCAAACAGTTCTCAGAGCAGCCGACGGTGGGACTCGAAAACCATACGTCTCCCGAATGCAGAGCTTGGCTCCATAGCCGTAGCGCGTTAGCACGTACAGCTACTCTGTTCGGTAAAATTCCATCCTCACTAAAATGAGATACTGAATACAGTCGTTGCACTAGAAATTATTTCGATTTTCAAACTTCCATGTTTTTGTAACGCGGTCCAGCTCTAGCGCGGCTCCGAAATGATAGATATATTCTATAGCAAAGGAAATGTTTTGACAGATAAGGGCTGCTGGGAGGAGCATTATACGTACCATTGCACGGTGTTGACACATTCCTGCATTCCATGTCAACCACAGTGGGTACGTCCACGTTTCCATGGCAACCACGCCCCCTAATCCCTTCTCCCCAGCTAGGCAGGCAATAAACGGACCTCCTCCTAAGAACTGTCAGAGATTATCTTTCACTATTACGACTATAGGTCATAAGAGATTTCAAATATATATTTGAATAAAGAAGGCAGTGACTGAATGTGCTGTATAACGACTTGAACGTAAGAACTATGGAAGAAGAAAAGCTGCACTTCTTGCGGCCAAAAGGGGATCATTCAGGCGCTTAGTTATTTTCCGGTAGAGTTACAGGCTGGCAATGATAAGTACATCAGCCTGTAACGATAACATAGGCCTATATAGAGTAATGTATATATATATGTATGTACGTATGTATGTATGTATGTATGTATGTATGTATGTATGTATGTATGTATGTATGTATGTATGTATGTATGTATGTATGTATGTATGTATGTATGTATGTATGTATGTATGTATGTAAGTATGTATGTATGTGATAAATAAATAACTGACTTCAAAAATTCTTTGATTCACATCAAACACAGAAAGAGACTGTAAAGTATTCACCTTGTACACAGATAAGATTTCGTCGAAAGTGAAGTGTGCATTAATTTTGAATACCAGGTGCTATTTACTGTATTTTAAGGTGAAACATTCAGTATTGTTTATAATTCTGTTATCCAGTATTATCTACGTCCCACAAGTATTATTTAACATGATATATACTGTCCATATAAAGTGATCTACTCCAGATCACCATATCCTCATTTTAAAATAGCATTTTATCATATTATAGTAACGGCTACATACAGCATTTGATGTTATTAGAATTAACCCTCATTGTACTGATGTATATTGGCATACTAAAATAAACATTTCGAAAGGAGTATATTTTAATTATTTATCAAGATATGTATTACACGAATGAGGTACCTTACCTCAAAAAACTGTGTAATTCCATTTCCTCTTGTCTTTCTATTGTAGTCTCATTTTGCTTCGAAGTACGAGTTACTCCTCAGATCTTTCTCGTCCGCTTTCGAAGAAGACTAGTTAAAATATGTTTCTTTTTAACCAGCAATATCCCTGACAGAACTGATCAAGAGAGTGGTGGAAAACAAGTCTTGAAAATGGTTTACGTTGATCATAAGAACGATATCAGTCCACATATCCAGCAGACTGGAGCATGCGAAGTTGTAAATCTATACGTATATCCAGGGTTCTTATTATCCAGTTGTCGTAAAGTATTGTAAAACGAAGTATCCAAATAGCAAAGGTAGCAATGATCCGTCTGCGGAATACATGGGAAGATGATAACATCAATACAAAAAATAAGCTCATTGAATCTCTATTTTTCACAGTCTTCTTGCATGGTGCAGAGACGTGGACCATCTTACAACGCGATCATGCGCAGATAGAAAATTTCGAAATGTGGTGCCAGTGGTAAATGCCGTGGATTCCTTGAACAGCTCAACCCACGAACATGTCCATTCTGAACGAACTTCAGATAAAAGTTAGTCTGTCATGCAAAGTCTCTCAGCGGATCATACGCTACTTTGGTCATATAATGCGCCTAGAAGAGAGTCTTCAAAAGTTTATTGTTGAGGGTAAAGTTCAAGAAACTATATCACGAGAACGAGTACCTACAGGATGGATTGACATGGTAAATGGTTCCTTGAGGATTTCTCTCTGAATAACGACACTGAAGGCTTTGGATAGAAAAGAATGGCGGAGTATGGTTCATCAGCTAGATGGCTGAATAATTATGATAGTCCCGACTCCTCGGTCATGAGATAAAACGAAAAAGGAAGGAAGGTACCTCTGACTTAAGAGAGTGTTCATTCATTTACATTGAACCCAGAAAGAGGCTGTAAAATGATCACTTGAATTTCACACAGTCGCATACTTATACTACGTTTTTTCTCGGAGTGGCTGTCTGAGAAATTTGACCGTCCTGAGAGAGCCCCGAGAGATATTTATGAGAACGGTTTTCAAACGAGGGTCTTCTTTCCTCCTTCCGTGAGCTCATAACTCACCCTTCGGTATTCTTCGCCTCTGATTAACCTATTTTCGCACTTCTTTAACAATTGCAATATTAATTAAAAAGTGCAGACAGTGACACCAGTAAATTTACTATTTTCTGCAAGACTTGGTCTGCTTCATTGTGAGTACTGTAAGTATTGTAAAATAAAATTCCATTATCTGTTGTTTACCTAATTCTCACCATACTAACTCCACTTCTGGAAAACGCTTTATTTCAGTCACTGAAAGAACCGTTCTTCCATCCCTCGTTTCCTCTGTGGGCGTTGTTGTGTTGAAGCCCTGTTCAAAGAATTCCCAAATTCCCTGTTCACTAAATGCCTGTTAAAACGTAGAAATGTCACTATTCTTAACACTTGTGTACATGGGATAGTCATTTATTTTAATTTTTAAATCTAATATAAATTGAATTCTCGCATGCCGGAGCCTAAACATCTGACAAAAGTTCCGACCACATTATGATAATCAGAACGGCAATTAGTTTTTATACGATAATTACTTTAACTTTTATTTTTCAGGAGGAACGTCACAACAAATCAGATAAACATCTGTCAAGTGTGGACTTCTCTCGTAAGGTGAGTGTTGGTGTACTACAAACGTTTGGGACTTAGAATGGTGAAGGTAATCCGGTGATTGGTAGAGGATATCATCCTGCAATTTTTTCGTATAGAAGATTAAATGAAAAGCAGATTCCTTGAAACTCAAAGATGACTTTCAGAACTGACCAAGTGAGAGTCTGGTCCACATAACAAATATATTAAGCAAAATGTTAGCCTCTTGGCCAACTACACCTGGAACTACAGACAAGAAATAACGTTTAAAAACTCGCATTTAATATCGCTAGCATTTGGTTATCTTCAATTAATAACATTGCGTTAGTGCATTAATGAAAATTGACAAATGAAAAGTGAAACTCATATAAAAACCTGCTCCCAATGCAAAATCTAAAAAGAATATTGCAAACTATTTATTGTACTTTACAATATTCTCTATTAAATATAACTTTTGCATGATGTCACTTTTCCTACATCGCTGTAGAGTCGCAGGCACGATCTGCATCATACATGTGGACTTGACCTTATTTTACGGCTATTAAAATGTATGTCGCTCGTAAGGGAGTTAATATCCATTCATTTTAACAACATGATCAATAAAATACTTTTATCTAATCACAACTTGGTTTCAAAATCACGTATCAATGACATAGCAGATATATACCACTTCTATCACTACGCTAGGCTACATCACAGATAATTAGTGTTGAGAAAACTGCCGTCATTGACAAATTTACCTGGAGGTGGAATCTGGCCCAGTTTTAAGTTCCTCAACCTATAGGAACTTAACGCATGGCATTAACCTGGTTACATTTCAATGGCAGTATTTTAAATAATCACTGCTACAAAACATTACCCTCTGCGAATAAGGCCAACAGTGAATTTTCTCCGCAAACCGTTGCTTTGTACTCGATCCAGTCGTATTGATCCACAAGACCATCGCAACATCATTTGTTAATATAGGCCATTATAGAAATAATAATAATAATAATAATAATAATAATAATAATAATAATAATAATAATAATTGTGTTCGGGAGATAATGGTTCGAACCCCTCTGTCGGCAACCCTGAAGATGGTTTTCCGTGGTTTCACATGTTCATACCAGGCAACCCTTTCCTACCCCATCGTCGCCGTAAGACATAGGGCCTATCTGTGCTGATGCGACGTAAAGCAAATTGTAATCACAATAATTACACTAATACTAATATATATATATTGCTAATAATAATCTCCGGCTCCATGGCTAAATGGTTAGCGTACTGGCCTTTGGTCACAGGAGCCCCGGGTTCGATACCCGGCAGGGTCGGTAATTTTAACCATAATTGGTTAATTTCTCTGGCACGGGGGCTGGGTATATGTATCGTCTTCATCATAATTTCATCCTCATCAAGACGCGCAGGTCGCCTACGGGAGTCAAATCAAAAGACCTGCATCTGGCGAGCCGAACTTGTCCTCGGACACTCCCGGCACTAAAAGCCATACGCCATTTCATTTCACTAATAATAATAATAATAATAATAATAATAATAATAATAATAATAATATCCTCCTCTGTGGTGTAGTGGTTAGCATGATTAGCTGCCGTGGTGGCACCGGAGGCTCTGCCACGAAATTTGAAAAGTGGTACGAGGGCTGGAACGGGGTCCACTCAGCCGCGGGAGGTCAACTGAGTAGAGGTGGGTTCGATTCCAACCTCAGCCATTCTCGAAGTGGTTTTCCGTGCTTTCCCACTCAACCTCCAGGCAAACGCCGGGATGGTACTGTGACATTTTCCTCATATGAGTTTGGAATAAACAATCTTTCATGGAGAACATAATATCTTTGAATGCGACACAATGACAAGTTGTCAACATGACAATTTTATTTAAATGACATATGTGTTAACAGAATTTATGAATGTAGAATAATACATTATAATTCACAGCATAATTTAATATAATATTGCCACATTTATATTTAAGAAGTCGTCGCCATAAGACCTATCTGTGTCGGTGCGACGTAACACCACTAGCAAATATATATTTAAGAAGCTACGTATGGAAACTCAGAATTTAAGATATGACATGACTGCAGTTGCATAAACGCGGCAAGATTGTACAGCCAATTGTTGTTAATCCTCACTCTTGATATGAATATGATTGAGACCACTTGGAACGCCGAGCCATGATATATTTGCACTCGTAACTGCCGTGTTATACATACGCATATCGCCGCTATGTAGACGACAGAACTGTCGTAACGTCGGATTACCAAAATTCTAATATCGGAGAAAACTGTTAACTGTGATTCTCTGTAAATATTGCATTTGAGACAATTTCTTTGCCGCGTATTTTAAACTAATATTTAATTTATGTGTGCTTGGTCTACATAACAATGAATGATACTAATTTTCAGTGCGCGATTGATGTGTAATTATTCTTCATTTGTGAGTGTGTCATCAAGATGGAATAAATGTGTGAAGCGTAAGGACACCGCCCAGGATGGATTACAACACGACACCAGACCCCGCTGGTGGCCGTTTCATCAAAAGCTAAGTCCTTCTTTCAGGATGTTGAATTTCTGTACATACCTTTCAGTGTAATAAATGAGCAGAACATATATAATATTTAGAAATATGATATTGATATCGTGTCATCGATTGAAATCAAATTATTCAGGGATTTTAATCTTCATTTAGTAACCTAAAGCTACACTGGATTTCAAATAATTTAATTGAATATCTGGAAGTCATTCGTCAATATATATTAAATGATGGTACATTGGTCAGACTAAATTAGGATCTTCGAGATGATAATTATACATCGTAGAATTACTTAATTTTGTACCTGTATTGCAGTGTAGAGCAGGAATTTTTATTTCAGTGTAGTGCAGCAGAATTATGGTAGAGTAGTACAGGAATTTGATTACAGGAGGAGCGAAGACTGTGATAGATACGTGTTTATTGTGAATCTACATTTTATAGAGAGGAATTATGTTGAGTATAGAATCTTCACATATGAAAATGAGAAAATCGTTTACAGTAATGAATAAATATATGAAGACGACAGAATAGTGATCTTCGATATGAATCACAATAGATATTAGGAGCTGTGTGTCCAGTTCTGCTCTCGTTATATTTCTTTTAGATACATTCTACGGAAATATGACCAGATCCTGTGACCAGCATAATGATTGTAGTATTGTGCATATGCATGATGATTCATTACAGCTATTCGTGATGGAGTGATCCTGAACCATAGATGCAGAGTGGCTATGCAACTGAAGTGTAGTTTGGGAATGTATTTTATCCATTCTAGGAAACGAGCCAACGCCACTTTATTGTTATTTTTTCTCGCATGTTGGTGTATAATTCTTATATTACTTTGAGATGATGTCATATTTGCGCATCATATCTTTAAAATGAGTCCTTTCAGTTTCACGATATCCACGTTTACATTGAACAATGTGATTTGGTAGAGGGATCTCTTTCATATTTTAATGAAATTCTGGATGTTACTGCCATTAATGTAACATTCATTTTATATTTTTTTAACTGGTAACAACCTGAAAGCGAATGCTGATATTGATGTGAGGATTTTGCTTTAGAACTGCGAACATATATATTTCATGTCATAATTTTCAAGCCATGATTTTCAAATGGTATTTCAAGTCACTTTCTTGTAAGATTTTCAAGTATTACATTTTAAATATTGTTATCATTCATTGATTTAAAGTTAATATAAAGACTTATTTAAATTCTTCACATGGCCTAACTACTATTATAATTGTTTGCAAATTGAATTTGATTCATTAAATTTTACTAATTGTGCATTTTATTGTCCCTGGATTAACTTTGAAACAACCTTAGTATGATTAATGTGAATAATTAACCACAAAATGATAAATGTATTTTATTTTTGTACCTTGGAGAAAGCTTTACATCATAGTACTTATGTTGAACCAGTCTTCAAAGGGACCGATGGTACTCTCAAGTACCATGTACGAAAAACATAGAATTAGAAAAAATTAAAAATTATTCAACATTTTGTTGTATTTTTAATAAATTTTCAATGGAATATTGTATAAAAGTAGGAGCAAAACATCCTTGGGCAGCTGAGCGTTAAGGGTGATATCCAGTATTCCCACATAGCCTATTGCTGTCGAATAAGGCCAGAGGGTCTGCTCAAGGATTAGCGACCCTATCCATAAACAGCGGCATATGCCCTCACTGTATCATCACATTATGTCACCTATCAGTAAACTTATTATAAACTTCATTAGTGCATGAGTAAGGGAAAGGGCAAACCCACAAAGATTCAGAAATTAATTTCATTGTGTTTTTGCATAGTGCTGGTAACTCTTATCAATCCTGTGCACTACAAAGTACTTGTGGTTGTGGAATTGTAGCTTGTCTGTCCAAATACACACAGAAATCTGAGGACCTTGGGAATCAGCTGTACATTTAGTAAGAGAAGGGTCTAAACCACATCCCTCAGTCGGAGTGGAGGGGCAAGGAGTGATATGTAGTTACTTTTCTAACCAGAAAATGTCTTATGATGGTACAAATAGTAGTGTTAGTGTGAGTAAAATGTATTGTGGTGGCATAAACAGTGGTTTTAACGTGATTAAATGTAATAAACGTAAACGAAACGAAGACAAATGGAAGAGATGCGTAGCTAAGAGATTGAGAGATAGTGGTGAAGCTCATGTAAATGATAAAACTGAGAAACATGTAGAATGGGTGAAGGATGTAAGTGCGCAGTGAATAATGGAAAGGCTAATGTTAAGTGGTGTGAGTATTACAAACTATCTGATATTGAAAAAGAAACCTGTTTTGCAGGAATTTACAAACTTGCAAATTATGACTTACGAAATGCTTTTTTTATTCGGTCTGATTAAATAGAAGTCATGTAAGAGAGCCTATGCAAAAAAGGAAAGTGAGCCCTAAAGAAAGGTGGCATACTACTAATACCCAAAAAAATGAAAGCGGTGAGGATGTTATAGTGTGTTTAAAAGCCCTTTGTGAAACTTTTTCTCTATCTAGAAAGCGTGTTTCAGTTGCTAGACGTGGGATGAAAGAAGAACAATAATGTGGAAGAGTTGACAATGATTTTAGTAATAGTGATGCAAGTCTGAATGGAAGTTACTTCATTTTATGCGTCACCTTCCGTCCCATCAGCACCATGTCAGGGCAAGAGAGGAAGACATGGGAAGTGTTGGAAAAATTACTGTCAATTTAATTTTACGTGTAAACATATTAGCAGGTTTCCTAGGCACGTTAGCCACTATAGTATAAAGAAAAACCTACACAAGAGCTACATATGGTCGGTGGCATCGGTTTTCTAAAATGCACAGACTCTATCTCAAAGAACACGAGAAACAGATTGACGTAGGCCCTCCCATTTCATATGAGAATTGCTTACATGTTTTTAATGAAACTTTAAAATTGGATTTGAGGCACCTTTAACCCGCAAGGGGTCGCATGCCGAGTTTAACGTCAGGATACGCGTACGGTGGTTTCGTTTCAATAAAACACCAAACGCTTACTTAATACGCTATTCATTGTTACAGAAATAAAAGGTAATACTATTTAAATACAAACACCTTCTAACATAATAATTATTATAATAAGGTTGCCTTCTGCTGATGAAATTCAAAACAAAATTCAAGTTCTGTTCATGGAAAATACTCTTAAAATTATGTTTAATTTAATTTAACACACAGCTAGACAGTGCTCCTTCTTCCTATACTCAACATCGAATGATAACAGTGCACTTTCCGCATTATAAATAATTCTACGCTATGAGGCGCGTATGGTTGAATAGACTGGAGATAGGTAACGTAAGGAGTCGCGTGCGAACGAAACGACCGGAAGTAGTGGACAGGAATAACAGTGGAGTGTCAGAAGTGTGGGCGAATCCATTGAAAGATAGTGAGGAGGAGGAAGTATAATGAACAGTGTTCGCGGAAGGATTAATCAAAATGAAAAGAAATGGTTGTAACGACCGGACGCGACCCCTCACAGGTTAAGTGACACCTGCGCAGTATGAGATGATTGGAGGACTACGGATGAGAATGATGTCCTTTATGCAGTTAGGCTTCATCAAATTAAACCAGAACAAGGATACAAAACTCTATTGGTGCCAGAAAAGACTCTAAAGATCCTACTTATGAATGCTTAGTTGTTACATATGACTTACAACAGGATTTACCTTTACCTAAAATACGTACGGAAACAGTGTTCTACCTCAGGCAGCTGTGGATGTATAACCTAGATGTTCATGTCTGCAATGACGAGTCTGGTACCATATGTATGTGGACAGAAAATATTGTTTCTCGGAGATCCTATGAAATAGATTCATGCCTACTAAAACTTTTGGCTGACAACAAGTTAACACAAAACAAGACAAAACTCTGGCTCTTCTCAGATTCCTGTAGCGGCCAAAATAAGAATATGATTATCGTTATTATCTATTACACTTTTGTACATACTGGGAAGTTTAATGCAACAAAACATTTGTTTCTGGCGCCTGGCCAAACATTTTTGCGAAGTGATAGTGATTTCAGAATGATAGAGAAAAGGTCTCGACAAGTTGGTGTTAATATTCCCGAACAACGAAAAAACATTGTTAAAAGGGTCTGAGTCAAATCACCATTTACAGTAGTGGACATGGAATGTGCAGCCTTCAAGGATTTAAAAACACTCTTAAACATTGTAGTTAGGACCGCGCAGCTGTGAGCTTGCATCCAGGAGGTAGTGTGTTCGAACCCCACTGTAGGCAGCCCTGAAGATGTTTTTCCGTGATTTCCATGTTCACACCAGTCAAATGCTGGGTTCGTACTTTAATTATGGTCACGGCCGCTTCCTTCCCACTCCTAAGCCTCTCCTGTGCCATCGTCGCCATTAGACCTAGCCGTGTCTGTGCGACGTAAAACAAATTGAAAAAAGCAAAAAGAAATATTGTAGTGAAAGACAAATAGGTGTTGATGGTAAATAACAGCTTTCCTGTTCCTTACGTTCTCATACTCATATTCAGAGTCATGGACAAAAATTCAAATTTTCCGAAAAAACCCTGGAGACCAAAAAAAGAACAAAAGGATTGAAGTGTTGCTTACAAACGAAGTGTTGATATGAACACAGGAAAACCTGACAACCCTGTACCCATCAGGAAGGGATATTAATCACTTAAAATACAGAGATTGGCTGCGTCTACTGACATACATTCCAGCAGTGCATGAAGGACTATATTAAAGCCTCAAACCAACTACTAACAAAGTGAATGAAGATCTTGACACTGAAAACCCAGAAGGTGGAAAAATCATAATTTACAGTATTATCCTCTTTGCATACAGAATTATTTTTAAACTTAGTTTTATTAACGATTAAACTTAAAATGTTATTCTACTCTTAATTTTGTGAGTAGAACTGATATGTAATCAATTTAAAGATTATAAATTTATATTTAAATTTTAAATTTTGTTGTGTTTTTTATAATCTCATAAAACCTTATTTAACGTGAAACTTTGCTTTTGTGCCTTAGCCCCTTCTCTTACACAGGCACTCAATTTATGGAATTAACATTTATGAGCTGGGCAATTTTCCTCTTAAATTTAAGCCTAGTATTAGGAATAAAATCTATAGATTTAGTCTCAAAATTATTAGAAATTTCCTTATAAGTAATACTTGCTGTTACATTCGTAAGTCACCTTTATATTTATCCGTGCTTTATAATGCTTTACGGCATTCCAAACAGAGTCATTTGGAACACAACCAGCCACACACATATTGCATTTTTCTGAATTACATTTTTGGTAAAATCTTCAGAGTTTTGTTAATGACATTCCTATACATTTTCTAAATCTGATTTCATTAGCAGAATGTGTTGACATCCAATGACCAATTACTCTCCTCTGAAGGGTGAAATAACTAATTTGTCATTGCTAACTTTAAGGCAGATCTAAACTTGCATGAATCAAATTACAGAAAACATATTTTTACTACAATCTTGTGTAAGCCGTCTTGTCAGAAGATAGGAGAACTCATAGTCATTCCTTAATTCTGTCCACGACGATTTTAAAGCTGTTATAATTTCAACCCATCCCTTTATACAACCGACAGTTATGTTTTGAGGAATGTGTAATTTAAGTAAAATTTTAACAAGAATTTAACATAAACTTGGCTGTATAATCGGGGATTTCTGAAGTCACTGACTTGGGAATATGAAAAAATCTTTCCTGTACACTTTATCCCAGTCACTTCTCTGAGATTTCAAAACTCACAGATCACACCTACAACAACAACATATCAGTATTGAAGTTTAACTGTTGTACTACAAAATAAAATTAGCAAATTATATTTTACTTTAAGCTAGAAGTTTGGAAGTACCACAAAAATACCTTAATCACTGGAGGAATATATATTTAGTGGCCAAACGTCATAAGAAGACACTGAACATGAGTTGCACCTCCGCGAGCCCTCGAAACGGCAGCAATACGGTGAGACATCGACTCTACAAGGTGTTGGGATCGTTCTGGAGGGATCTGTACACACGCATCTTTCACTTCTATACACAATTGGTATTGTGTAGTTGGTGCTGGGTTCATGGAGCGTACACCAGCATCGACAGCATCCCACAAATGCTCGACTGGATTAAGATCAGGGGATCTGGAGGGCCAATCCATGGTCGTAACTTCACTGGAGTGCTCCTCCAACAACCTGCGTGCCTCTACAGAGCGGTGACATGGCGCATTGTCCTGTTGAAACATGGCATCTCCATCCGGGTACTGTAGGGCCAGAAAGGGATGCAGATGGTCTGAAAGAATGTCCACATAACGTGCACCTGTCAGCGCTCCCTGCAGCCGGACAATGGGGCCTAGTTGTGGCCATGAGAGCGCCGCCCAGGCCAGAACTGAGCCACCTCCCGCCTGGACACAGCCTTGTTGACACGCACCCATCAACTCGATACAGCTGGAACCGGGATTCATTGGATCATACCACACGCCGTCACTGCTCCATGGTCCATTGTCGATGTTCGCGGGCCCATACACGTCGTTGAGCTCTGCAAAGGGACACGACTTGGTCGTTAGCTGGTGAAGCCTATGTGGTGCACTTGCCTCCTTACAGTTCTCGTAGAAATGTGTTCCTGCGTCTCAATATTCAACTGGGCGGTGATGTGACTCACAGTAGCCCGTCGAGCGCCCAGTATGTTTCTGCGGAGGCGACGTGATGTCCGTTCGTTAAACACCTGTGGTCTTCCCGTGCGGCGGTTTACGCGGATGGTAACATTCTCTCTGCGATATTGAAGATCCACCCTTGACACTCTTGACCTCGGAAACCCGAATTTACGTGTAATCTCCGCAATGCTATGACGCATACACCGTGCGCCGATGATTATCCCAAGTTCAAAGTCGTGTGACGTGTTGCCACCTTCACGACGCTGGTGTCTGTGACAGACTGATCAGCTACGCCGCAGCTAGCTGCAACGCTCAGTGGTCATACACGGCACATTTTAAAATGAGACACCCCTTCCCGTGACTTTGACTACTCAGCGTATATCTTAAACACAATATCTACTTACACATTCTTGCCACGAAGAGAACGGAAGAAAGGTCGCTTATTCTTCTGCACTTCAAAATTTCTGCATCCGAACACAGCTCATATCTTCCCACTTATGTCGAAAGGAGATATGAATGATTCACACTCACAATTACTGATTTTAACTGACTCCAAACGAATAAATATCAACAAAATCTTCACCTACTACATGCTCTTATAACAGGGTAAGTTACTCCAGGTCGTACTAATATACAGAGCTCACATCGCTGTCTGTCGTGAATTTTCTCTACTGTACTTGTAGTTAGTAAATTTCTCTTTCAAATGGTTAGTAAACACTGTAGAACTTTCTTAGATATTCTTCAGTCATTAATGTTGACATATTCATATTATTGTTGACTGCCTATTTAACATAGCTTGTTCATTAATTAATCATTGTAATTATTGAATTATTACTTCCATTCATATTTGAATTTGGCACCAGTTTCACTGAGGCAATAAACTCCGAAACGTACCTAGACACATGCGGTAATGAACTTTATGGTTTGTGGGTAGCAATTAATAGGTTAATGTAACTCGAATGATCCCAGTGGGAGCTAGAGGCCAGCGATTGAGTTCCACGGAAACAAACATAATAATATTTCCATATAGCACACAAGTACGAAACACACAAGCATTTGATGCCATGTAGCACAAATATAATGCATTTACAACCGACAGAAACGCAAATCCTGGGGCAATTCCTGGAGTGTGCCCTGGTTATTGCAGGGTAAATAACCACTTATTGTTTCAAAGCGATACCACTGCAATTAGTTAGATCAGAGATCTACTAACGTGTTCAGAGAAATAGTAATTCACAGAATTAATGTTACTATATCATGAAATATAAATGGATGAGAACAGGCTTGTCTGAAGGCTAAAGAAGTATAGTCCGAGCATAATTCACATCGTTAGACAGAATCAGGTGTAATAAATTGACACATTACGTCATTAAGTTATCTTCCTGTCCCTCACAAAGATTCAGAGATAAAATCCTAACGTTTTCCTCCACCAATTGCAGACATGTGTACTTGCATAAGAACTTATTTCATCCGAGCTCAATGGCATACACGGTTATTCTTCGATCCCAAGATAGCGGGTTCGATTCCAGTTTTGGTATTCTGATGTGTTTAAAATACGGAAATTCCGTGTTCATTTATTCACCACTGATCTGTATTTAGGGCTGTCGCCTAGGTGGCAGATTCTCTATCAATTGTTTACCTAGTAGTTTCTCCAATTATTTAAAATAATTCGGAAATGTATTTGGCAAATTATTCCAATCCTTAATTCCACTTCCTATGAACGAATCCTTACCCCCAAGAGTCCTCTTGAGTTCCAACATCCAACTCTTTAGATCCCCTCTTCGGACAGCCGCAAAACCTACTGCCTCCTCCCTTTCTCACCTCTCTTCATGACCATGTGTCGCCACCCTCTTCCTATCCTCTATTCGATGTTTCTCTTTCCTCCTACCTCCTCCTCCTCTATAGCACTTCTCTGTTCCTTATCTTCCCTCTGCTCTTCTACCTGCACTGACTCATATCAATTCCTCATCAATATATCTGTAACACCCCTCTGAGTAGACTGTTCGGCCTCAAATTCTTTCCCCTTAAAACATTAGCCCACTTGTCTTACACAACGTGTCCCCTATCTTCACTGCCCTCTTGTATACCTACCGGATGCTGTACCTTGTTTGAGAGAGACCTGACCCCAACCGTGTCCTCCACTGGAAGTCTAAATATATAATTTAAACTTTGTAATTCTTCCCTCATACACCACAATGCCCGCTCACACCTACAGCCCCTACACCTGTGTTGTGTCATCGACAAGAACGTTAAATAATAGCAGAGAGACAATACGAGTATACTCACATCCCAACATTCTGCACAGCACGTCAGAACTTACATCACTGTTTTGTTTGTTCTTTTTTGTTTTTTGTTTTTGCAAGTTGCTTTACGTCACACAAATAGGTCTTATGGCGAAAATGGAACACGAAAGGGCTAGGAGTGGGTAGAAAGCGGCCGTGGCCTTAATCAAGGTACAGCCCCAGCATTTGCTCGGTGTGAAAATGGGAAACCACGGAAAACGATCTTCAGGGCTGCCGGCAGCGGGATTCGAACCCACTATTTCCCGAATACTGGATACTGGCCGCACTTAAGCGACTGCAGCTATCGAGATCGGTACATCAGTGGTGAGGATGGTGGTTATTGTTCTAAGAGGAAGTCTATGACCCCGTTTGTTACGTTGTAGAAAGTGTTTATAATCGGCTTCATTTGATCTCCAGTGCTCTCATCTATTTGGTCATCGTGAAACATTGTTGTCAGCAGTAACACCACCTTGTTTTTCTTCGGCGTGTATGCCACAAGAGTGCTGTCACCACAAAATATTAACTTGCTACTCCTTACTGGTTGCCCCTTCTTTAGCAGATCAGATGAAAATTACAATTTTCCTGCGGGTTCCATAAATGGTTATTCCTATCCGCAGAAGGTCAGATGCCAGTGTAAAGCTTGTGTACCAGTCCTCACATGTAAGATTGCGACCTGTACCAAAAAACGGCTCGAATAATCTCATGACTAACATATGTAGGGTGGTTGGACAGTGGAAATGGTGCATCGGGTTTTTCCCTGAGTATGTTTCCATGTTCAATACATAGAATATTTCAGCATCAAGAAGAGCGAATACGTTTATATCATACTTTCCGGGCTTATTAGGCAAGTACTGCCTGAATGGGGAACGTCCTCCAAACTTCACTAATTGCTCATAAATAGTGTCGTACTCCCCAACTGAATAGCATGATTTACAGTTTTCCAAAAAGATTCCCAGCATTTTCCTAATTGCTGACAATTTGTCAATTTGACATCGATCATCTTGATCTCGTACATCATCAAATCTGAGATACCGTAGCAAAAAGCGTTGCTTTTAAACAGCAACCATCATCATCATCAAACTAAATTTCTTAAACTTGCTGCATTATAATACGTCAGTTATTACCTTTCAGAAATGAAAACTAAAACTTAACAGATGGAACGTGGGCAGTTAATTTCAAAACCAAAAGACGTCAGGACGTTGATCGTTTTCGCCAGTTGTGGAGCATCATCAGTTGGTGGGTCGTCTGCATATTCAATGCCATCTTCGTCTCCTTTGTCCAAAGAAAGGGCAGAAACCAGTGAATCGTAGAATGCCTGAGAACCGGGATTGGTCGGGAATTGTTTCAAATGCACTAGATCCTTCAATTATGCGGGTTTAATGAGCAGTTTTCCATTGTAAAGTTCTCACAGTACATTTGGGTCACTTTGCATGTTAGGCTTCCTTAATTTCTTCTTTTTTATGCCTTGATTCCCCACAAAACCAGCTTCCACAGTAGTTTTCCTTGTGAAGCACAAATCTTGCCTCATTTTGGTCGATCTTTAAATTCTAATTGGTCATGTAGGCACAGGGCAATTTTTAGCATAAAGCCCTGATAAAAATTCTGTCCAAGTTTCAAATTTGACGTCCGTGGCACAATTGACGACGGTGAAAGGTGATGGTTTGATTCTGCTGTTTCCAGTCATAGGGTGTCTCAGTGTGCGATTTTGCATTGACAAGACTCATATCTTTGTCTCCTTATATGAGAGTGGCCTGTTATACGGGAAACTACTTTTGCGGTCGCAAATCGTTTCAGTTTATGGACTGTGTAGTGCAAAAAACGAATAAATGTGAAATCCTTCTTCTGGCCAGCGCACGAGTCGCAGAAAAGAATGATGTGTTTTACTGTTTTACAGTGTAAAGCTTGTGTACCAGTTCTCACATGTAAGATTGCGACACTTTAATCATAAGTGTAAAATACTGAGGATGCGTCTGACAATACATGTATTTTAAAAGAAATTAAATTTAGTTTACGACGATAGTACACGTCAGATGCGGTTATGTTAGTTGTAGGCAGATTTTTTTAAATCAACAGTAATTACCTCAATGTCTTCATGTTTTCTGTATTCTTTACGATAGTTTCTTTTGATTGAATAAAACTTTACGCTTTTCGCCTAATGAACTTTTTTCCTTCTCCTTTACACGTAGTTCATGTGCTAATGATGTTTCAGTTTCTTTGTCGGTGGTCTTAGTAATCTTTTCTTCTAACGCTGATATTTCAGATTTCAATAAATCGCAACAACTGAATGCGTCTATGAACTCAGGCTACACTTTTTTTACATCCAAAGAGTATATAGGTAGCACAGTCCACAGAGTAAGCAAAGTTCTCACACTAGTTTTTCCTTTGGCCTTAATCATAGCTACTTAAAAGAATCGATATCAACAACATAAAAACATTAAATATCTTCACTTACATAAAAATAACCAAATTTACATGTTTTGACTTTTATAAATTTTTATTTCACATTACCCTGACATTACTCTCCCTCCAGTGTTGATTTCACTCCACAATTTCTGCAAAGCGCACAGGAAGTTCAATAACACGCTCTGAGCTGGTAATTTTGTGGGGTATTGGATCGCACTTATTCTTGGCCGACATTAATGGTTGTGGGTCGGCCAGTTCACTATCACAGGCCTTCAGGCTAAATACCGGTTTGATCATATTTATTGAAATGTGTGTTTGTTTATCGCTAACCATCTGCGTGAAGAATTTTGGAGTACGCTGAATGATTTCATACGGACCTTCAAAAGGTTGTGTGAGCCCAGTCTTGATTCTGTCGACTCTCACAAACACATAGTTAGTATGCCTGAGGTAATTATGGTAGAATGGTGTTACTCGATTTTTGTGATGACAGTCAGCTTGGTTTGAGGCTATTCATCTGCTTCTGAAGGGTAGTGACAAATGTTGGCAAGTCCGCGTCTGTCTTGAGGTCAGGAGCCTCAAAGAAATCGCCAGGTGCTGTAAACCATTTCTGAGAGTGTTGAGTTAGCCTCTTCTCGCGAAACACAACGAAACCCAATTAGGATAGTTGGAAGTACATGTGTCGACTTTTTTGTAGCGTGGGCACGTATTGAACTTTTCAGTGTACGATGAAACGTTTCTATCTTTCCAGTTTGAATGAGGATAGGCTGGTATTCTGTTTAGTCGACAACCACAAATCTTGGCTAGTGAACGAAACAAACTTGATTGAAATCGCATTCCCTGATCTGTCACTATTTGCTGTGGAGCTCCAAATCTAGTTATCCAGGAGTTAAAGAGTGCTTGAGCTACAGTTTTGGCTTGGGTATTTCATAGTGGCACGACTTCTGTCCAGTTTGTAAATCGGTAGCATCAATGGTTGTAACATGTCCAAGGACATTTAATGAGGTGTTGTTACCAACAAGTCTTTTATTTTTGAGATCAATCATGAGGTCAAAATGGTGTAGGAAATCTGCGCCTAATATGTCTTTTGAAGTATTTGGTATGATGAAGGGCCACTCAAAATTACGTTTCAGTCCTAAATCAACATTCAATATTTTTGAGCCAAACGTTGCATTTTCTGAGCCATTTGCTGCATAAAGTTTAAATTCAGTAGCGCTTGTCTTGTCGCTTTGTCCTGCTGGCAAGACGGAGACATGAGTTCCGCTATTTACCAGGAAGCACAGACCAGTATTAAGATCTTTGACAAATAGGCGATATTCGGCGGCTTACTACACCATCTGCTGCAGACCATTCAGCCGCTAATGTGTCTGCGCTTTCAAGTTTCCCTGCTCCTCCAAAGCACATGGTTGCACACCCTTCTCAGGTCTACAATTGGCACCAAAACGTAAGTGATAATAGCAATATCTGCCGTTTCTTGTTGTATCTTGCCCTACTACGACTCCTACTTTACCTCGCCGTCTATCTTGCCCCCTGCTTCTTCGTAACCCCTTCTCCAATTCCTCAATGCGCTGGAATAATTCGTGAACCTCGGGGAATTCTGTACTTTTTGAAATGGATGCTGATGGCTGACTGGGTGTAGCATGAATTTCATTGACCGATCTTATTTCCATTATGCCATTAGAGCCAACTTGTCTAGCTGCTCATCCGAAATTGTTAATATTCCTTGCATGTTTACGGGAAGTTTGTCAAGCCATAAAGTTGTTAAAATTTTCTCTGAAATGTTTGTCCCTGCATAACCTTTCATTTCACAGAGAAACTGACTTGGTTTTAAGTCTCTAAGCTCCAATTCGTTTACCAACTTCTTTATTTGCCACTCTTTACTTTCTTTGAAAGTTTTCAAGAGTCTTTTCTTCGCCAATGAACATTTATTTGATTCCGAACTGTTAACTAAGTCCCAAATATGTTCTGCAAATCGCGGTTCAAGTTGCGGTAGTAAATAATTAAATTTCGTAGTTTCTATTTTAATACCGGTGATACCAAATTGTGCTTCAGTCTGACAAAACCAGATGTCCGACTTCTCTACCCAAAATGGAGGCAATTTTACACTGACCTTGCCAATTTTAGTTTTAACTCCTGTAGTTTTTACAGCTCCGGCTGGCTCCGGGCTAGTTTTCTTCTTTCTTGATGTTATATCTCAAGTCTAGAGTCACCAAGTTGTAAAGGGTTTTTGAGATATATTAGTTTTTTTTTTTACATATAAAGGGTATATAGGTAGCACAGTCCACAGAGTAAGCAAAGTTCTCACACTATTATTCCTTTGCCCTTAAGCATAGCTACATAAAAGAATCGACATCAACAATATAACAAAATTAAATATCTTCACTTGCATAAAAATAACCTAATATTTATATTTTATTAATAAAGTAAATTTTTATTCCGTGTTCAAAATACCCCCACAGACGCATTGTGCATTCTGTGTAATTTGGCTTTATTTAATCTTTAAGGACGCATCCTTTAAAGAATAGTGAGATTTGCTTCCTCTCATAGATTTAATGAAGTTAAAAACGATAGATTTAGTTCCCTCAAATAGTTGATTTGCTCTGTTTTAATGTTTATCTCGACCATCTATATGAGATTCACCGAATTCATTTAACTGTTCCTTTAAAGTTTGTACATGGCGATTTTTTTTTCTTTTTTTTTTTTTTTTTTTTTTTTTTTTTGCTATTTGCTATTTGCTTTACGTCGCATCGACACAGATAGGTCTTATGGCGACGATGGGACAGGAAAGGGCTAGGAGTGGGAAGGAAGCGGCCGTGGCCTTAATTAAGGTACAGCCCCAGCATGGCGATTTGTAATACCATGTAAGGCTGAGAAGGCTTTGTGGCAAAGAACTACATCCTGTAATGTATCGCTGCCATCCACACGTGAACGTACACGATTACAATAAGAAGACACGCGACTACTTGCCTCTGCATTATCCTTTCTGTTGCACCGCCACTGAACTGGAACAACGGTGATCAGTTCACTCAGATACTGATTATTAAAGTTAGATGTAATACGTTGTCGTTCCTCAGTCGGTATAACTTGAAAACACTTGTAGCGAAGACACCTACAATTCCCACCTATCTCATTAGTTGAAGCTCCTAGTGTTTTCACGTCCCTCAATTTGCCTGCACTCTTCCTTTTTTTTCCACTTCACTCTGTACACTCGTCTCTTCTTCACTGTCTGCTTTACTAAAATCACTCGATATAATTCACATATAACGTTTAAATAGGTTAGGTTATGTACAGGAGGTAATGTGTTTGTAGAACATGTCAACAAGCTAGAATTACATGTAACAAAGTTTAACAGCTTCATTTTTGATAATACCGTATTTGACTATAAAATCAAGTAGCGAATATTTAAGAATGACTTAAATATTATATTTAAGTGTTATTTCTCACGAACTTTATCATCAAGACTTGAATGAACAATTCAACCATTTTTATTGACTATATGTCTTGCAACTTTAACAAAGTTTTCTAATAATTTATTTTAAATGTCCTTGAATATAAAAGTGTTTTTAATTTGTCTTTCCAATTTAATAATGTAATTATTGTCTTTGTTATATTATTCTAACTGATGATCTCCCTTAAGAGACGAAACATGTACTAGATATAATAAATTATATATGTACTGAATAGGCGGGTCCAGCCCCGCGGTGTACGGAGCAACGCGTCCGCCTGTCACCCGGAGGCCCCGTGTTCGATTCCCGGCTGGGTAAGGTGTTTTTAATTGTAAATGATGTCCGACTCGTTGGCTGAATGGTCAGCGTACTGGCCTTCGGTTCAGAGGGTCCCGGATTCGATTCCCGGCCGGGTCGGGGATTTTAATCTTGATTGGTTAATTCCAATGACCCGGGGGTTGGGTGTTTGTGCTGTCCCCAACATCCCTGCAACTCACACACCACACATAACACTATCCTCCACCACAATAACACGCAGTTACCTACACATGGCAGATGCCGCCCACCCTCATCGGAGGGTCTGCCTTACAAGGGCTGCATTCGGCTAGAAATAGCCACACGAAATTATTATTATTACTATTATTATTATTATTATTATTATTGTAAATGATTAATATCCCTGGTCTGGGGAGTGGGGACTGTGTGTTTGTGTCTTCCTTAACGTTGAAATGAAATGTCGTATGGCTGTTTAGTGCCGGGATATCCCAGGACGGGTTCGGCTCGCCAGGTGCAGGTCTTTCTATTTGACTCCCGTAGGCGACCTGCGCGTCGTGGTGGTGGTGGTGGTGGTGAAATGATGATGAAGACAACACATACACCCAGCCCCGTGCCGTAGGAATTAACCAATTAAGGTTAAAATCCCCGACCCGGCCGGGAATCGAACCCGGGACCCTCTGAACCGAAGGCCAATACGCTGACCGTTCAGCCAACGAGTCGGACTCCTTAACGTTCCTTTCCTCGCATTCAACACTCTACACTTCCTCCATTCCAATTACACGCAGATTCATATCACATGGTGCAAGTAGGGGCAAAAGATCTCTATAGTTTGACGCCCCGAACAAATAGCAAAAAAATTAATATGGGGACCACTTAAATATAATATTTAAGTTATTCTTAAATATTCGCTGAATGAACAAGCTTGAAAACAAAGTCAGTACTGCTGACGTAATCGGATATGAGTGGAGGGGAGCAAATGGGACCTTGATATCCCTTGCCCGCCAGCGCGTGGACTCGGAGCATTCTTCGGCGTTAGCCCCAATCGTTTCCCTGTTGTAACTCAGGGACTATGTTCTTCGGCGCCTTAGTGGTATCATAGTTAAATACTATCTGTAATAAGCTACCAGTTTCCACGCTAATCTCAATTTGGCGGGGAAATGGACTTCGATTGTTCTTCTCCGTGCCCCTTCAATTCACATCACACATAATTAATAGGTAATATAAACACTAAAAGTAAACACCAAACAAGGGATCCGGGCAGCGCCGGGTAATACAGCTATTATAGACCTACTCTAAATTTCTGTACATCTGTATGTCGGTCTACTACGCAGGCGGGGCTAAATTTATTCGTTTATTACAAGAACACGGCTTAATCGAGATCAATAAAAATTATTTCCGTTGTCATATGGAGCCGTAAGAAGGTTTCTAGCAATATAAAACTACCGTCATCTCAAAACAATATGGAAGAGGCTCCAAAACATTATTTTAATCTCTTGACAGAGATTTTCTTCGCTTTTCACAAAAAACAGGTAAACCAATTTAGATCAATTTTTGTTGTTGTTAAATCCGTAAACAAAACAAAATGGCGGACATCCCGAAACCTGATTTTGTCTGTTTGCACAAGATTTTCTTCGCTTTACAGCAAAATGGCTGAACGTGCTCTGAGTTTTAATCTGTCTTTCACCACTTGAAAAAAGTTAAAACCTTAAATTCAAGATAGTGACTAGAAAAGTTTACAGCCATGAATGTTTACACATATTGATGAAACGTTTTGGCATTTTGGCAACTGCATGAGTGCGAAAAACACACCAATAAAGCACGAATATGGACTAACTTGGTTCGAAAACAGGCCTAGAATATCTACTTTACGATAAATCAACGACAGGTTAGAAATATTTCTATGAGAAGCGGTATATAGCAGAGGAAGAAAGACCCGCACACCTACGTACTTACACGTGATTGGCCCGAAAACATTTATAAGCATGTTGTGTTCAAATTAACAAATTTGTTGTTTTGTTTTATTCAAGCTGGATTATTATATTCAGCAAAAATTCAAAGTTCATTCTGCATTCTCAAGTTCTTTATTCATTGAATATTTTACTCATATTTTTAAAGAAAGAGAACATTCAGAAATGAAGTACGGTTAGTTCCTCGCAGTGATTCTCGGGTAACTTTAACCGTACACAAAATTGTCGTCCCCGTAAGAAGTACGGGTAACCAACCAGTCAAAAAAACAAAAGTCTCGTATCTCGTAGATGGTAATAAAAGTGTTATATTCCGACATAATCTCATTGTTGTATATTCATTTCTCTTCACATATACGTATTAAGTATACCCAATTTGCAAATCCCTGATTTATTGCGACTATTTGAATGTTTAATGTTCTCTACCGAAAAATTATAATTTGAGACGTTTGCCTTACGTCCACAACATTGGTCACCAATACCAGAGACTCAAGCAATCTACAACGTTGATCATTTTTCCTGATAATCCCAACACCATAAGTTAGCTTCTCATATGAATTAGCAGAATCCGGCGACCTGAATGCCTTCTTCCAACTCGGAATGATCATTCTGATTCACTTGCGTGTCATTCGCTACCCAACACTAGAAGATACTGAAAACGGAAATAATATGCATTTATAACCGGTGACTGGATGTGTCAAGGTCTAGGTAGTGTCAAACAACATTCAACAGTCCCTTCATTAGTGTGGCCTACATTCAGTGTAGTATTGATAGTCCCTATCACGCCATGGTACGAGCATGAATGTTCTTTGTTACTAAACACACGCGTTGCTCTGCATTCCTTTCTCTAGGTAATCAATTATTCTAGCAAGTGTCCTCGAACACTTCTTGAAATAGCTTTCAATTCTGCGGTGTAGATACGAGTAGCCTACATGTATTTATTGTAGAACAGAATTTGATGACTAAATTATATCCTGACTGAGCTTAAAAGCTAAACGTGGCTATTCACTCACTACACTATCACTTGGAAGCTGTACTGTTCGAAAATTAGTGTTTCAAATCCCTTTGCCATTTTCGAAGAATCCCACGTTTATGCGGGATCGATGGAGCATCCAAGGTAAATTTAGGATCTGCCTGGAATTTTAAGACCGGATGCTCTTCCTGTGCTCTGCCCCTTGTGAAATTCCACCCGAAGTCACAGAGACTCAAACCCTGTACTAACAGGCTGGGGGCGAAGTGGATAGATCACTGTGCCAACGGCGACTTAAACGCACTCTATAGTGTGATGGCAATAGTGCCAGACCTGTAGCTTAGATCCTTTCCAAAAGAAGAAAGATGACCTAGGCCACCATAGCTCAATTGGTACAGCAACCGACGCGAAATCGGGAGGTTGTGGGTTCGGATCCCACTGGTGTCCGGTTGGCCAATTTTATTCTGTACTTAACATCTCTTCAACACGGTTTCGATTCAAATGTTTGTTATTTATAAATATATCAGCGTAGGCTGTTGGCATACTTTGCTTATTCTATAGTTCCTATAGCGTGTTCTCTCATTATGCCCTAGCTGGAACCAGGTTACAAGTTTACGATTTTTAAATGAACTGTATATATTCTCTTGTGTGATTTTTTTTTTTTTTTTTTTTTTTTACATTTTTGATGTAGTTTGAGATGTCCAATTCATTGGACGAGATACGTCACTCCAATTTCAATTAAGTTTTTCCTTTCAAACTTAGCTCTTATGAAATGAAATGTCGTATGGCTTTTGGTGCCGGGATATCCCAGGACGGGTTCGGCTCGCCAGGTGCAGGTCTTTCTATTTGACTCCCGTAGGCGACCTGCGCGTCGTGATGAGGATGAAATGATGATGAAGACAACACATACACCCAGCCCCCGTGCCAATGGAATTAACCAATTAAGGTTAAAATCCCCGACCCGGCCGGGAATCGAACCCGGGACCCTCTGAACCCAAGGCCAGTACGCTGACCGTTCAGCCAACGAGTCGGACAAAAGTAAACTCGTGTCCTCATCCTGAGGTGGTGCAGCTCTTTTCAGGCACACCCCCATTGGAGGTGAGCTGCATGTACCATTTCAATCACATACCAGCCATCCTGCCAGTTTTAAATTCCTTGCAGTACCGGGAATCGAACCCGGGCCCCCGAGAACGGCAGCTAATAACACTAACCGTTACATTACGGAGGCGGACAGCTTTTATGTCTTCAACAGTTTTTTAGCTGTTCTGTGGATCAGTGGTAGAGTGTCGGTCTCCGGATCGCAAGATAGCGGGTTCGAACCTAGCAGAGGCAGTTGGATTTTTGAAGGGTTGATAAAAGTCAATTTGACACTCCATGTCGTACGATGTCGGCATGTAAAAGATCTCTGGTGACACATTTGATGTTTACCCGACGATATTCAATAAATTTCAGCCATAGACGCCCAAGAGAGTTTCGGTTTACTCGGTCTGCCATCTAGTAGGCCTAGAGTAAAACGGAACGTCGAAGTTGACGAGCAGAGAGCCAGATGGCGTCAAATTGAAATGTCTGCACACTGCGGCTGAGGTCATACAATTATTATTATTTTTTTATAATTTTGTTTATATAATAAATTGCGTTCGACTGTATAGAACTTTCAAGCCCTCGCTGTTAACAAATTGACCCTGATATGTACTCTTCTAACCAAACAGATTAACAAGAAAAGGTGATAGAGAGAATTCATTATTAACAGAATGCACAATGTATATTATAATAAACATGAACAACAAATATACTGTTGTAATATTTATTCCGTACTTCCTTCACTTGATCGTGAAAATCAACTCCATGTTTCGTCTTAACTGGCAGTGTTACCCTTCATCAAGGTAAAGAGACGAATTTGTACCATCGTGCACAAAAACAGAGTATTCTCACGGCACCAACCATAAAGGCGAAAGAAATTGTTTGAGCCATTAACTATTCAGAAGTCCGCCTCTGTGGTGTAGTGGTTAGTGTGATTAGCTGCCATCCCCGGAGGCCCGGGTTTTATTCCCGGCTCTGCCACGAAATTTGAAAAGTGTTACGAGGGCTGGAACGGGTTCGACTCAGCCTCAGGAGGTCAACTGAGTACAGGTGGGTTCGATTCCCATCTCAGCCATCCTGGAAGTGGTTTTCTGTGGTTTCCCATTTCTCCTTCACGTAAATGCCGGGATGGTACCTAACTTAAGGTCACGGCCGCTTCATTACCTCTTCCTGGTCTATCCCTTCCAATCTTCCCAATCCTCCGCAAGGCCCCTGTTCAGCATAGCAGGTGAGGCCGCCTGGGCGAGGTACTTGTCCTCCTCCCCAGTAGTATCCCCGACCCAGAGTCTGAAGCTCCATGACACTGCCCTTGAGGTGGTAGAGGTGGGATCCCTCGCTAAGTCCGAGGGACAACCGACCATGGAGAGTAAACGGATAAAGAAGAAAAAGAAGAACTATCCAGAAGGATATGCATACTCTTGAAGACACGATCAGGGGCAATGGTTACAACAGTTTTCATATTTATAGAGACCTGTGTCCCAAAGGGAAAAACATGCAACACACAATGAACAAGTGAAGAGAACTACCTATGTGTCTTGTAGCCGCAATTCCACAGATCGAATTGATAAGATACTCCGCAAACACGGTATAAAAACAACGTTTGCCACCGCCAAGAAAATCGGTGAAATTTTAGGTACAAACATTGACAAATTTTCCTCACTATTACACCCTTAGGTATACGAAATTTCCTGTGCTTGCAAGATACACATTGGCCAAATGTGCCTATCCATTTGGACTCCCATAAAGGAACACAAAAGAAATATTCGTCTCAACCAGGCAGACAAATCGACAATTGCTGAGCAAGACCTAACGTTGGATCATGCTGTTACGTTCTAAAATGTTCGAGATCTTGCCTACACAAAATACAATAGGTCTAGAATCATACGGAAAGATGTGTAAATACGAACAATTTCAAATAATTTTGCTAGGGACACTAGCTATCAATTAAGCAATACCTGGTTGCCAGGCATTAAATATCTAGAGAGATAGTTCTCTTTCCTGTCCTACACTGTCTTAATTTAGATCCGTTTTCCTAAATTCACACTCTCCCGATTTATCGATAATTCACATATTCTGTCGTATGTACACCTGTTTTGTTTTCGATCTTTAATTTTGGACTTAAGAGTTTACCGACACAATACTGGAAAATGTAAGTCAAAAAACTATATCATGCAAATTTGATCAGGAGGATGTACCAACGTCGTGTTTTGTACATTATCAAAGTTCTTACCTTCATTCGCGGTACGGAACAACCAACAAACTTTTTCTCTCATCTACGTAATTTGTTTTAGCTATCAAGTAAGAGTATCCTAGAATCGAGATTTATAGATTTAAGACTCTCAACAGTCTCGCTGTGTTCCGACTAACAAACTGTGAATTCCAAAGGAAAGGATGAACATATGCAGTGTGATTCAGCAGTCCCTTCCAATATCGTTCGCTACAGCCTAACTAACATGCACATGGTTATACGGGTGCTATTCCCCTGCAGGCGTACTGTATGTACTAATGTTAATGTACTAATGTTAAGATTCTGAACCCCAGCGAAATGTTATACCATCCGTTCGCAAAACATGACGCTCTGAAATCATGTAGCAACTTCCTTTTACCATGTAACTATGTTAATGTGTCGTGACTCGTGACCCGCTGTAACGAAGAGGAAAATCAATGCATAAAACTAGGTAACTGTGCAGTAATTAATGTCTTAAACACCGAACCGGTTAACGTATGTACTCTGCTCCCGTCGTACTACCAGCATATTTCCAGCAGTGTAGCGTAGTAGTGTAGTGTGATTAGGCGTTCGCCTAGAAATCGGCGGAATATGCCAGTGGCGGTTCAAATCCTGCGTCGTTCAAATATTTCTGCATCAGTATGATGTTTGAATACGTAAACACAGGCCCACGTTTGCCACGTTCAAACAGTAGAATGGCGCTGTTATTCATCTTTTGTCCTGCACATACTCCGCTGGTTAGGGCCTGAATGTACTGTAATCTGTGCTGTCACTCGGCATGTATTCCACACAGGAATACGTTGACGTGCTCCTCATTTATGGGGAAGCAAGACGAAACGCGTGCGAGGCATTACACTACGTCTCTACCAGGAACGGTATTCCGACGGGCGACATCCCGCTGCTACGACATTCCGCCGTGTTGAAAGAGTCCTAAGGACAACAGGCGTGATTTCCAACCAGCCACCAGTCCGCGATAGGCCAGTTACATCAGATGAAACAGAATAGGCCGTTCTGGAGGCAGTTTTTAATAATCCACACATCACTACAAAGGCGATTGCACGACAGGTGAACACCAGCCAGCCGTCCGTCTGGCGAATACTGCATGAACATAAATTTCACACCTACCAACTTGAGCTACACCAAAAGCTCCATGAGCGGGGTTTCGAAGCTCGAATGGAGTTCTGTCGGTGGCTATTACGCAGGCTGGACAATGATGTAGCATTTGTATCGCGTATTTTTTTCTCTCGGAAGAATCGCGCTTCCACAATTGGAGTCCGTACAATCCTCACTGGGTGTGAAATGCTGCCCATCAAGTACGATCGGGAGTGAATGTTTGGTGTGGAATCTTCGGGGATCGCCTGATTGGGCCTTATTTCTTTGAGGACAATTTGACGGGCCCACGCTACCTGCACTATCTGCATTAGAAACTCCCAATGTTGCTGGAGGATGTGCCCTTGCACGATCGTTTATCGATGTGGTAGCAACAGGATGGAGCTCCACTACATTCGACTTTGCCCGTTCGTAACCACGTGAACGAGGAACTGCCAGGGAAACGGATAGGACGAGGAGGTCCTGTTTCTTGGCCCGCCAGATCACCGGATTTAACGCCGCTAGACTTCTTGTGAGGACATTTGAAGAACGTCGTTTACACTCAACCGCCGGAAAACTCCGACCAGCTTCGGCAACTCATCGCGGACGCCTGCCGAGAAATTACACCTAGAATGCTTCAGCGAGTACGATGATCTGTTAGACACCGGGCTCGAATGTGCAGAAGCCAAAACGGTCATCACATCGAGCATTTTCTGCGATAAAACATTGCTAGGGCAGTTTTGTTCCTACTATTTCCGGTCTGTATGTGTACGGCCCGCTAACTAATCTGCCCTTCTTAGGGCCACAAACACATTAATTCACACATCATTTGCACGAAAGCGTGTATTAAACTTGCATTGCGTGCGGTACGTAGTAAACAAATATTTCAAAAATTTGTAGTATTCGCCTCGGACTGGAACCTCCCACCTGACTTGCAAGCCCGCTCTGCCACGCCCTTACCAACTACTCTACAGTTCCATACGACACACTGGACAGCTTATAGCAAGTATTAAATTTACTGAGGTCACAATATCAATTTAGTGTTTCGCCGGCATGTCAGGTTCATATGATCTAAATGGCACACGCGTGTCTTCCAGTGTTTAAAACGAGTATAACGCTACGGCGTCCTATCATGGTGAGGCGGTAAATAATTAGATATCCGGTTGTGTTGTCTTAGAATACCAGCAGGGGAGATGCTTTCAGGATGGAATGGATATTGTGGATTGCATAAAACTACATTGGAAGAGACTGCTGACTCACGCTGTACATATTGCATTTTAAGATGAAGATTATACAATGTCTGCCTGTGTGGTTTAGTGGTTAGTGTGATTAGCTGCTACCCCCGGAGACCCGGGTTCTATTCCCGGCTCTGCCACGAAATTTGGAAAGTGGTACCAGGGCTGGAACCGGGTCCACTCAGCCTCGGGAGGTCAACTGAATAGAAGGGAGTTCGATTCCCTCCTCGACCATCCTCGAAGTGGTTTTCCGTGGTTTCCCATTTCTCCTTCGATAAATGCCGGGATGGTACCTAACTTAAGGCCACGGCCGCTTCCTTCCCTCTTCCTTGTCTATCCCTTCGAGTCTTCTCATCCCCCAACAAGGCCCCTATTCAGCAAATGCAGGTGAGGACGCCTGGGCGAGGTACTAGTCATTCTCCCCAAATGTATCCCCTGACCCAAAGTCTCACGCTACAGAACACTGCCCTTGAGGCGGTAAAGGTGGGATCTCTCGCTAACTCCGAGGGGAAAAGCCAACCCTGGAGGGTAAACAGAAGAAGGAAGAAGAAAGAAATATTATACAGTCATTTTATCATTGCTTTTATACATTGTAATTCTAAGAAGAAACAACACACAACGTAAGTCAAGTTACACTTCTAAGGTATTTATTGTATAATTCTATAATTCGATATAATAATGAGTGACATTCTTCACTTAAACCACCTTTCGCTTCAAGATCACTCCAACTGTGACTTATGTTATAAATTTGATATGGGATCACCTCACCTTCAAAGACTGATAGATTACAGACATGAAAGAAATCGAGAAAGTGAAAGCAAAATAAAAAAGAGACTTTTCACATCTCCAAATATACACCTTCGAGGCTGGCTTATGAGTTAACGAGATAGTCTTTCTTTATAGAGGATTTGAGATCCACGATGAAGTTAGGATCTAATTTACAAAGCAAAACAATGTTGCGAGAGATGAAAGAGAAGAAGAAACTCATTTGATTGGAGTTCTGTTCTGCAGTGGCTATAACTTCTGTCGAGTGACCGCGAGGGTGAACAATTTTGTGACAGGTGCCATGCATTACAGAGTACAAAGAGGGCATTATGAACTACGCAACTATGTGGTGAGTTGTTCACTTACATTGTTACTTTAATATTATCTTTTTTCTAATATATATGGCCGTTGACTGTTATAAATATAAATACATAAAAACTTTACTTGGTTTTGGATAATTCAGTTACCTGGGAGCATGGCTATCCACGCGTAATGCTAGGGGCTTTACGTCGCACCGACACAGATAGGTCTTATGGCGACGATGGGATAGGAAAGGCCTAGGAGTTGGAAGGAAGCGGCCGTGGCCTTAACTAAGGTACAGCCCCATCATTTGCCTGGTGTGAAAGTGGGAAATCACGGAAAACCATCTTCAGGGCTGCCGATAGTGGGATTCGAACCTACTATCTCCCGGATGCAAACTCACAGCCGCGCGCCTCTACGCGCACAGGCGTAATGAATAGGACTTCGAAGTTATGGAGACGATCCAGCCAAAACGCAGGTGTTTCTCAATCGCGTGAAATACACTAAAACACATGAAAGGGTTGAACAATTCATATACCTGGGATCAATAGTGACTAATTACTGACACCTCTTAATTTTTTTGTAAGTTGTTTTACGTCGCACTGACACAGATAGGTCTTACGGCGACGATGGGACAGGAAAGGTCCAGGAGCGGCAAGGAAACGGCCGTGGCTTTAATTAAGGTACAGCCCCAGCATTTTCCTGGTGTGAAAATGGGAAACCACGGAAAACCATCTTCAGGGCTGCCGACAGTGCGGTTCAAACCCACTATCTCTCGAATACTGGATACTGGCCGCACTTAAGCGACTGCAGCTATCGAGCTCGGTGACACCTCTTAAGAAAGAAGATCTAGAAAACTCGCTTGTAATAGAGCCTACTCTGTTCATGAATCGTACTTCGTATCGCCAAGCTTATTGTCCAGAAACCGCTCATAGACCGCTGTTTACCTATGTCTCAGAGACGTGGGGCGCCGATGACCTGGATGTTAAGCCTGTTTAAACAACAAGCAACATTATTATCATCATCATCAGATACGTGGCCACTAACAGCAAGAGCTGCTGGATACTTTTGAGATGAAGGTACTTCGTAGAAAAATAGGCCTAATAGGTGTAAGAGTAAGATGGAGAAGGCGATACAATAATGAATTGTATTTCATTTATCATGAGAATAATAAAAATGCATGCGAAATGACAAAGGATTTCTAGCCACTGCAAGCTTAATATTTACACTTTCGCCCTTCTCCACTCTCCTTCCGTTTTGCCAGAGCTGCTCGACAGAGAGCACAATATAGATTCTTAGACACCGAGCTCGATAGCTCCAGTCGCTTAAGTGCGGCCAGTATCCAGTATTCGGGAGATAGCAGGTTTGAGCCCCACTGTCGGCAGCCCTGAAGATGGTTTTCCATGATTTCCCATTTTCACACTAGGCTGTACCTTAAATAAAGCCATGGCCGCTTCCTTCCCACTCCTAGCCCTTTCCTGTCCCATCGTCGCCATAAGATCTGTCTGTGTCGATGCGACGTAAAGCAACTAGCAAAGATTCTTAGACTGAATAGGGTTGATCTTGTTGATGGTGTAAACTAATCGACGAATGTTCATTATTTCTGCTTTCTTCATTACTCTCTCGCCTAAACACTTCTGCGTTTGAATTTGTTTTTATTGTGGCATGAATTCTAACGTAGACTTGTTCACTCATTAGTGGTGTGATGTTATAAGTTGAACATGTATATGCAATACGTCCATGTTTTTAAAACTTATTGTAGCCCTGAATTTAACTTCTGTGACCACAGTATCGGATGTAAAGATTTCTAGCAGGCTTGCTGAAGTATCCAATTATAATTCACCGACCTTTTCACAAAAAATGTGTATCGGATTCTTCACCTTTCTTTGGTATGCTTGTAATTTGATCAGTATGGTTATGAACTATCCCATAGTGGTTCATTATTTAAGACAAACATTGATTACATTATATCTGTTGAAAACTATAACAGCAGTAGTGGTAGAAGTTACTAGTTGGTAGGGCAAAAAGAATTTTATAATTGTACTGTAGAAATGAATGACGGCATTCGAGTCATTTCTAACTCCATTTCTAAAGACTACATCCATAAGAATCTTGTATAAAACAGTGACTTAGTTTGAGAATGAAGAAGGTCTACAACGCGAGCAGATAACAACGTTGTCTAGAAGATTTCAGTTTCTCCCGTTGTCCACCATCAGTACATTTCCAGGTATATGTAATATTTTTTACGATATCACTTACTCTTAACTTTATCTTCAAACTGACGTACAAGGCTGACCTCCAGTGAATCCTGAAACACATAGAAGGGAATGTAATTGACATATTCCTTCTCGACATTATTGTTTATATTAAGCTAGGCCTACATGAACTTCTACAGTATTTTCTAAGAAATACAACTTCTTTTTAGAAGTATATTATACATCAAACATCTATCACTGTGAAGAGGAGAGAGAATCCATGCAGTTTGGAAAATAATAGGAACAATCAGATATCGCAGCAAGGGGAAGTGCATTCAAGAACAGCTAAATCATTTCACATATCTAGGAAATTGAACTAGCTCTTATGGAAGAAAGGACATAGGAATTGAATTAAAAATTACTTGGAGAAAAATGCATCGCTTAAATGTTTTATGACCCAAGATTTAATATGAAGTTCGAAATGCATTGTCTATCACGCTTGTAAGACCTCATCTTACAGCAGCCGATACAGCAAACACAACACAGTAAAGAGTACATATCTTACATTATCTGAAAAATGCGGGAAAGGAAATCAAGGAAAGTGAAACCTGGGAAGATGTGCACAGCTACGAGAAATCCTAGGCTCCGTGACTTAGTTAAGGCCCAGGAAATATCCCACAAAGTAAAAATGTATTTATAATATTTTTTTCCGAGTGGCTATTTCTAGCCTGATGCAGCCCTTGTGTCTCATATAGCAAGCTGCGTGTTCTGTGTGGTGGGGGATAGTGTAGTGAGTTGCACGAAAGTTTGTGACAGAAGTAACACCCAGTCTCCGAACCAAGGGAATTAAATCTCTAAGATTAAAAAGCCCTCACCCTGGTTGAGAATCTAACCCGGGACTTCAAATACCGATGACTAAGATGCTGACCACTCAGCCAGGGAGCCGGACAAACCTCGGTCCTCATCCTGAGATGATGAGGCTCTTATCAGGAACACCTACAACGAAAGTGAGCTGCATGTACCATTTTCACCATATACCAGCCCTCTGCCGTTCTTAAAACTTTGGATGTACGGAGAATCGGAACTGGGCCTCCGAGGATGTAGGCTAATAGCTAAAAAGGCGGACTAAATTTGATTAATCATTGAAAGGGCTCGGATGCTAATGAAAAATTGTATTTTGTTCTCAGACTTTATGTATATCTCTAACTGCCGTTTAGTTCTTTAAGAAGGAAGCCATACTTTCCAGTGTCGCCTTAGTTAAATGTAAGTTGAGAGGTTTTCAATCTGCCCATTGATACAAAGCAGGACTGCATTAAGATAAGTTCCAAATTTCAAACTCCTAGGTGTTTGGACAGAAATAAACATAAAGATTTCTAAATATTGAATGTGACTTGATAGAATCTGATACTGTGTAGGATTTTAGGCTTATGCCGTGTCAAGAAAATAAGGTGAAATTCTTTACGTTTCGCAGAGAACTGTGCTCTGCGTCATCAGAAGAAAAACTCGACTGTCCACGAGAAAGGCTTTTTGAAAATTAGACGTTATAATAGAAGTGGAAATTGTACGTTCATTCGTCACCAGATGGCTCCCCGCACGTGGCACAGCGCTAGTGTTCGAAGCGGAACCTGGCCGAACCATCAGAATCAGCCTGGCCTTGAAAGCTTTAATGCAAACATTGATAGAATCTGTTAATGTTCTGTTAAGAACGAAACATATCATTCTTTGTTTAATAGTATTGTTCATTTCTTCAACTTGCTTTACGTCGCACCGACATAGATAGGTCTCATAGCGAGGACGAGATAAGAAAGGGCTAGGAGTGGGAAGGAAGCAGCCGCGGACTTAATTAAGATACAGCCCCAGCATTTCCTGCTGTAAATGGGAAACCACGAAAAACCAAATTCAGAACTGCCAACACTATCTCCCGAACGCAAGCTCACAGCTACGCTCCCCTAACCGCAAGGCCAACTCGTTCGGTGTGTGTGTGTTTGTATTCCTTGTTTAAAAGTGTGAGGTTTCTTTACAGGTATGTTATAGTGTAATATTTATTTTTGATTAGTGTGTTCGACGGACTGAAAAGCTATTGAGTTACAATTAAGTGGGTTTTACTGTAAATCCGGTGATTTTCGTCGCAAATAAGTGGTTTCTATCTGTCATTTCAGTGCATATTTCGGTCTTCTTTTGACATTAGGTGTTATTTAAGTTCTTTTTTTTTTTTTTTGTAACAGCGTCATATTTAGTTATACTTATAATTTTAAAATTATTCTTTAATGTTAAAAAAGGGCCATATGAATTTACAGCGTTAAGTGGAAAAATTTTAAATACTGTAAATGTGACGTTTACTTTCACATAAATAGGCCTAGGTGTCATTTAACCTTATTGTATACGTCACGATCCGAATAAGTAATTTTCATTCCTGAAACGATGATCGACGCAATATATTTCTAACAGGGGATTTAAGAATGGCTGAATGGTCAGCGTTGATGCCTTCAGTTCAGAGGGGTTCTGGGTTCGATTTCCGGCCGAGTCGGCGATTTTAATCGCGTCTGATTAATTCTTCTGGCTCGGTGATTGGCTATTTGTTTTGTCTCAAAACTCTCCTCTTCATATCCAGATAACACACTACACACCACCAACAACTTCAGAAACAGGCAATAGTGATTACAACCCTCCACATAGGGCTGGCGTCGGGAAGGGCATCCAGCTGTACAACAGAGCCAAATCCACATTTGCGTCACAGTTCGTACCCGCGACCCCACGGATGTAGGAAAAGCAGTACAAGAAGGAGAAGAAAAAGAAGAGAGGATTTACGAACAGAAATGAAAAGGGCAAATTCAGACATCGGTATTTAAATGTGTATATTCAGAAACTTGAAATGAATAATAACAGCAATACACACTTAAGCGATAATTTAGCATTAGAAAATGAAAGGTTTTTTATAATTAAGAAAAGGACTCGGACATTGGTATTTAAATGTATATATTCAAAAACCTGAAATAATAATAATAAATACTGAGACGATAATTTAGCATTAAAATTATTCTTTAATGTTGAAAAAGCGCCACATATAACTTAGTCAATCTTTGGGTTATATTTAAATTTTTTGAGTCATAATTTGTCGCTTTTAAGGTTGTACATGCTTGCATATTTGCACTATTCTTAGGTCTTGAACATCCTAGCCATGATATTACAAGATACGTCCAGTTAAGATTTACAAGATATATAGGCATTCTACTTTATAGCCTTTCCTCCAATTTCATAGGGTCAGAACATGTGTAGAGTTTGCCCTGATTTACGGCCGGATGCCCTTCCTGACGCCATTATGAAGGGATGTAATCACTATTGTGTGTTTCTGTGGGGGTTGGTAGTGTGATGTGTTGTGTGTAGATCTGTGTGTATTGAGTCGATCAAACGCACGTAGTCGCCGAGCCTAGGAGTGAACAATACACAGTTATGGTCCCCGATCCGGTCGGGAATCGAATCCGGGGACCTTTGAACCGTTCATCCAAGGAGCCAGTTATAACTTTCTTGAGCTTATTCCAGGTATTTCTGGGATCAATGGAACCTCCCGGGTTTATTTGGAATTTAGCCGGAGTTTAAGGCTGGATGCCCCCCACGAAGGCCCAGATTTCAGTATCGTGGGCTCAAACTCGCCAGAGATAAAATCGATTTTTCGATACTTCGATACTCCATATCGGCAGGTAAAAGATCTCTGTACATGCCTTCGGTGTTTACACGAAGAAAACCCCTCAGCCATAGAGGACCCAATAGAGAAACTTTTCTCTGCCATCGCGTGGAATAAGACGGAGCGTTGAAATTGACATGCAAGCAGCCTAACTGAAGTCAAAAGTTCTGCACACAGTAGCTGGCGCCTAATAGATGATATTTGATTAAAGGTTAGGGGGAACGACTATCGACTAGTCGTAACTGTAACTTTAGTCCAGGAGCCAACATAATAACTTCGTGCCTAATAGTCCAGTTGTCGATTATCGATTGTGCCACGAACGAAGGAAAACAATATAATAAATGATTTGATGGTCATAAATTGTTCATTTTCTTATTTTAAATTCCTAAGTCTAGCATAAATGAAGAGACAGTGCATCCTGCGACCTATTTCTGTCCTTCCATCCAACTTTCCACTATTCCATAATGCAGCCAATGTTAGCAATACAAGACTGAAAGAACTGTTTATTAAAGATATCATTTAGCTCAGTCGTTTAGTTATTGCCCTGCTGTAGCATTTAAGAGTGCTGACATGTGACAACTCTGTGCCTTCTATATCGAATACATCAACGAAAACCTGTGGGACGAAATTCCGACACTTTGGTATCTTTGAAAATCTATAGCTATTATTATTATTATTATTATTATTATTATTATTATTATTATTATTATTATTATTATTAATATTATTATTATTATTATTATTATTATTATTATTATATTATTATTATTATTATTATTATTATTATTATTATTATTATTATTATTATTATTACGGAGTTATCCGTGGAAGGCAGAGGTTAAAGAAGGTGCGGGCTGGAATGGGTCTAACTACAAGTCTTAAAGATGAATTTAAAATTTAAATAAAGGTTATATTTTCAACAGATAATAACATTTAACAATTTTCACTAGGTGAAATAACCAAGAAAATGCAGGTACAATGCAACTTTACAAAAGAAAGCACAAGTTAAGGGGTCTTTACAAATTCTGGGCTACGAGCCCAAATTTGTCAATCCATGAGCTCTCAGCTCACAAGCACAAAATACCAAAGGGCAGAAGGCCCCTAATTACATGGAACACTAGCTCCCAGCAATCAAAATGTCACGCCTCCCCGAGGAACCTTTCAAAATACCAGAAAGAGCTGACCCGCTCTCAATCTTTAAACGGACTTAACTATAAACTGCCCTCAAGGCACACTTACAAAGAAACAGGGGTATCTTGTACCCATTCTACCAGGCCTTAGTGGACCAAAACAAGGTTAATTTTAAATAGCCCAGAACACAAAAGGAATGGAGGCGTGAATTAGCACTCCTAGATACACATTTTAAAACCTAAGTGGCGCTCGGCCGATTACACAGGGGCTAATCCGAAGCTAGGGAGGTGACTCGTATGAGAGAACGTTGACACATTAAGAAAGAGAAGAAACGGTTATGAAAACGTAGTCACCTCAACTTCAAAATGAAGGGGAGCTCGAGAGGGTAAAGCACTCTCTATCCCCGCTGTACAGTTAAAGAGATTTGTAGTTTTTACATACACTGAAAAGGAATTTACATTTTCAAGAGATGGGTTACGTATTAAATCTTTCGAACCTTCCCCGCGAGTTAAACTGCTGAGCTAGCAAGAAAAGATGTTAAATGGCCATTACCTTGTTGAAGATCTGTTGCCGGAAGAAAGAGGCGCTTACCGCCCCCCGCTACATATCCACACGCTAAGCTAGATTTTATTGAAGTGGCACGGAGACAAGAAAATCAGCAGTTTTTATACCCTCGCGGAAAATTCGAGACCTTTCAAGAATGATTAAGACCCGCCCACAAATGTTTATTGGTTAACAGCAAAAGTTACACACAATTCGATGAAGAAACACCTCATTGGTGGAAAATTAATTACAGAAATTTAGTATTGGTTAAATTCAAAACAGGCGGAAAGAAAGCTTAATATTGCCAACCCACAAATGAAAGAACAAAACTTAGTAAAGACAAAACTTATGAATACAAAATTTCTCCAAGGAAGTTCATTCCTTCACACCAGAGTGCATTATCATAGTTTTTTAGTAGAGACATCTGTTAGAGAATGTCCACACTTCTTGATCAACCAAAGCAAATCAGAAACCCCCAGTGACATCTTCTGATAAATAGTAGAGTTGATTCAGTTGTTACATTTCAGGGTTTCTCCTGTAGAGAGGTGCTTTAACGTGGAAAATTCAAATTTGCAGCGTAGAGGTGTACCAACCGGTACAATTATTATTATTATTATTATTATTATTATTATTATTATTATTATTATTATTATTATTATTATTATTATTATTATTAAGCTAAAACAGCTATGAATTTCGCTATAAGAATGAATCCTAACGATACTCAGAAAACTTTTCACAGTATTATTACAGTTGTTCGAGTAGAGGAATCTTTACATTGTCTATGAAGGCTGAAGGACTAGAGGATGGGAAAGATTTCCACCGCACCTAAACTCAGTACAAAGTGATTTAGAGAGGTCAGTTCATCACCTTTGCCCTCCAAGGAATAACTCTGGCGCTCATTTACGTTCTAGGTTAAGTGAATCCCAAGGCTATGAATGCCTCCCGACAGGTTTCAGTCTTGTTTCAACCGGGAGAGTTGGCCGTGTGGTTACGAGCGCGCAGCTGTGAGCTTGCATCCGGAAGATAGTGGTTTCGAACCCCACTGTCGGCAGCCCTGAAGATGGTTTTCCGTGGTGTCCCATTTTCACACCAGGCAAATGCTGGGGCTGTTCCTTATTTACGGCCACGGCCTTTTCCTTCCCAGTCCTAGCCCTTTCCTATCGCATCGTCGCCATAAGACCTATCTGTGACGGTGCGACGTAAGTCTTATTTTGAACAACATTCTGAACATCGGGAGTCACCATATCGTCGCTGCCCGAGCAGTACAGCGTATCTGACAATACTCTTTCTATTCATTATTTTTCTTAAGACTGGTCACGCCTCCCAGTCACATATGGATGCGCAGTCCATTAGAAAAAATTTTGTTGTGTTCATTTCCCTATGCTGATGTGTAAAGGAAAATGAGCCTTAAATATATTATGCTGTAGTAGTGTGAAAAATATGTCATGCAAACATTCATTCGTAAAGTACGGTAAGGCTCACTTTCCTTTACATGTAAGCATGAGAAAAAGAGCCGGCCCCGTGGTGTAGGGGTAGCGTGCCTGCCTCTCGCCCTGAGGCCCCGGGCTCGATTCCCGGCCAGGTCAGGTATTTTTCTCTCGACCTGAGGGCTGGTTCGAGGTCCACTCAGCTTACGTTATTAGAATTGAGGAGCTATCTGACGGTGAGCTGGCGGCCCCGGTGTCGAAAGCCCATAACAACGGCCGAGAGGATGCGTCGTGCTGACCACACGTCCTCTCGTAATCTGCAAGCCTTCGGGCTGAGCAGCGGTCGCTGGGCAGGCCACAGCCCTTTCAAGGGCGTTTAGTGCCGTCGGGTTTGGTTTTGATTATAAGAAAAAGAGCACACAAAAATTGTTCTGATGGACTGCATAACCATAGATGGCTGGGAGGCGTGACCAGTCTTAAGTAAAATGATGGATAGGAAGAGCATTGTCAGATACGTTCAATTGATCGCGCAGCGGTGCTATGTTTCTTAATGAGCTATGCTCACATTTCGCGTCTTCGATAGCTTTCTCTCATTTATTCCCATTCTTCCCATTTCACCGTGGCTGATAAAACCCATCATTTTGTCACCATAATACAACAATCACCACCAGCTCACGCCACTTTTCATACAAATTATAACTCTTTCTGTATTGACTGATGATTATTTAGGACTATTTTCGGAAACGGATTTCGTTAACGGTGCCCATATATCTACGCGTCGACATCGAATCACACTCTGCTCTGGGTTCAACAAACCAAACTCGTGTGTCTAGGAACGTCGATGGGATTCGGTTAACCCCTGGTTAATTATTTGTTCGTGTGTGTGGGGATGGGTGATCTCGGGCCTTATTCTTGTATCTACTCACATAGATGCCTTGGTTTTGCCATTTGTAGTGATACCGTGTTGGTTCCATTGTCGGAATCGTTCATGTACTCTAAAAATTTTGACATATATTTTAGATGAGCACGTATTGCTAATTTCCGATGGCGTGGTAAGTTCACATTACAGATTATGCGAATAGGGGAAAGTAGGTGGAGGACTTTTTCAGTGTTGTTGTAAGAAAATCCTTGAAAATACTTAAGAAACTAGTGGCCAGTAATCGGGTTTCGTCTAGGAAAGAAATGTGCCGAGTTCAAGTGACTCATCCGATAGTTGTGTACACAAGCTAAACTGTAGCCATTAGGCCTAATTTTGTGCATGGTAGACCAAGAAAACCCTCACGAGGAAGGTATTGAAAATGTTCATGTCAAAACCCACCAATCATTTGTATGGTTGATTCCGCATGGTTTAAGAGGACCACATGCAAAATGTGAGCTGCTACTTTGAACTGAAAGCTGAAAAATGTAGGGCCAAATTATACATATAAATTAATACTCTATGTGACGACAACTGGTTCGATTAAACGGCTCTGCGCCGCACGGAAACAGCTTCTGGAGTCTAGTGCGAAAGGGGATTTACATCAGACCAAGATAACGCCAGATTTTAGCCCTATTGAGAAGATATGGAAGGTACGTGTGCAACCTAATATCTGCTCACAGAAATATTGAACAATCTGTGGCCTCTAGAGACACTAATTCATGCGGGCCGAGATAATATTACAAAACTCTTCTGGGTATATGAGCAGTTTCGTAAACATTTGACTAAAGTCTCCTCCTTATTGATCCCAAATTACAGGGTGAACCTATTATCACCTCCTTGTAGGTTTTTCCTTCTTCCCTGCAAGAAGTAAAGCAAGCAACAACATCGCACCAACTTCCTCGGGTTCCGTCATTGCGCTGAAAGAAGTGTTATTTCCTCTCAAACTCCTTTCTCAAGATCGAATTATATGGTACTCCAAAGATTAAGTTCCAAGAATTGTCACGTTAGAAAAATAAAGAGAAGTCGCTAGCTAAGGCTCATGGAACCTGAATGGTCTCCACATGCCCCTAGTTCGTCACTGAGAAATGGTCAAGTCATCAAGAGACCCAGGCTTCCAGTCACATGGAGATGCGGCCCTCAGAGCCTTGTGTGAAAGTAACCCAACACCTTTATTCATTGTCGTTGAATATGGCTCATTACTGTCTTTGCATCCTGACACGATCTACTGCGGAAACTTCTCAAACTTCGGCGTGATAGATATTCAAGCAATTCCATACGCTGTAAGTGTAGTGTTCCGTAGCATGTTTTCAACTTTATTCGTCTCTGAATGTAACCAGCAAATATGAATCAAAACTTCTAATAGAACAACAACTCTCCTTCTTCTTCTTCTTCTACCACTACTGCTTCTTCTGCATTTACGGCCTCATGGGACCACTTCATTCAATCATTTTCTGATCACATTCTTTAATAGGTTTTCTTTCCGAATTGCCCAGTAGCTTTTCATTCGTTCTTACCTCTTCTGTCTGTAAATACCCTTTTCATTGTGTGTAGTTTGTCTACTATATTATGTATTATTCCATCAACTGTTTCGACTAGTAATTTTTGTACGACATAAAATGATTTTCATATTTCTGTATCAATCAATCAATCAATCAATCAATCAATACTGATCTGCATTTAGGGCAGTCGCCCAGGTGGCAGGTTCCCTATCTGTTGTTTTCCTAGCCTTTTCCTAAATGATTTCAAATAAATTGGAAATATATTGAACATCTCCGTTGGTAAGTTATTCCAATCCCTAACTCCCCTTCCTATAAATGAATATTTACCCCAGTTTGTCCTCTTGAATTCCAACTTTATCTTTGTGATCTTTCCTACTTTTATAAACGCCACTCAAACTTATTCGTCTAATAATGTAATTCCACGCCATCTCTTCGATGACAGCTCGGAACTTACACTAGCTAAGGTTATAAATTTGCATAACATAAGAATTTTAGGATAGTTTATTTACTGATATCTTGTAGATGGTGCGTCATAAAGCATTTCTGCTTTTCCGCTGATTTATACATACTAATATTAGCTTTCTTCACTTAGTTTTATGCCAGGTAAAAAAATCGAAACATGATGAAATTCATTCACGTTTCGTTAAATTTACATAAAATCTCGAAATCAGCAAACGTACCCGTTCTTAGCTACGATATTATACCTTGTATACGGATTTCTACGTAAAATACTGTACACACAGTGAGTAATTCTATATTAAATTGCATATTTCTTAGCGCTATTAGAGAAACAAAACATGGAGGACCCCATACGATGTTTCCGTTATAACATGCGCGTTGTGGAAGTTTTGATGATAATGGTAGACCACATTTCCTACTGCCATTTACAATCGAGTTCGGGAGTTTCTACTGTAACGGCAGGGACACTCGCCAACTGCCATTCAGAACAAAAGATGGAGAGTTTTCATTATAAAGACTGGCCTCTTATCGTGATGCCAATCAAAATCGAGCTGCAGAGATTAGATTGTATTCGAGAAATATAGCGCTATCTGACTTACAAAGATTCGAGATACGACAATTAGTCATAGAAGCAAAGTTGTAAATCTCTCCAAATAGAGCAGAGATTGTGTAACCTGTCTTGTGAATATGACTTATGAATATGACTTACCGTTTAGCAAGCAGTTGCCCTGAAACGAAGGTCCGAACCGTCATTAAAATTGCTTCGATATTTCGTTATTTTCCTGGGTCAAAAGGTTATATATTTAAAAAACTTGGGATTTTTCCTCAAAGGAAAGAGTGTCCAAGTTTCTGGATTAGCACTCGCAAACATACGAAGAAATTAAGGAAGAAAGTAATACAGTTAAGAAAGTTGAAATTAATAGAAGATAGGATTACAACTGAGGACAGCCGTATAGGACAGTTATGTAAATACCAAGTTGATGTATTTGAAAATTAAATGTCCCTCACTAAATTGTGATGGTACGAGTTACGGATCTAAGAAGGAGGTAACAGAGGAGAAATTAAGTGCACGGATTCTTAAGCAAACAGATAAGATGACTTACGGTGTTCTTACTTAAGCCTAAGGAGGCAAGAAATTAAAGCGGAAAACAGAAGTAGAAGAGAAATACAGTAATAATTATAGCAAATGCCAAGAAACACCTTACGGTGTGAAATAATGGGCTACACTCCGCGGTACTATTCAAATATTAACAGCCCCTCTTACTGCTATTCGAAGATGATTATAATCTCCAACGGTATTCAACAAATATCCCTCAGAATGGTAGCTTGACGCCTCCCTCGACCTCTACGCAAGGAACAACCACGAGTTTACAGGAATTGTGTCAAAAATGGCATTATGTTACTTAGCAGCTGCCAAGCAGCCATAGACGTTGCCATGGTAACCGATAGGTTCGTTGTCAATCTGTCGGTCACTTAATCGCGATCGTGAAACCAGCAGAAAATAGTAACTTTCTCTGTCATTTGAAGAGTAAGCGAAATTATATAGATAAAAAGGTTGTTTAAAATGAAGGGGCGTTTCCCATGTAGTCCAGGGATTTTACAGAAGATCAGTAGTATAGGAGGAAATGGAAGTAAACTGTTCTGGTTTTCCTATAAACCCCCGTCTGTTCAGAGGGGTGAACGGTCGGCTGTTGAGAGATCTATTGAATTATTATAATGGTAAAGTAGTTAAAACCTATTGAAATTGTTTAATTTTGTGTGTGTGTGTGTGTGTGTGTGTGTGTGTGTGTGTGTGTGTGTGTGTGTGTGTGTGTGTGTGTGTGTGTGTGTGTGTGTGTGTGTGTGTGTGTGTGTGTGTGTGTGTGTGTGTGTGTGTGTGTGTGTGTGTGTGTGTGTGTGTGTGTGTGTGATACATTTAGTGCTATTTATATTTTGGTGTTCAGTACTTGTTGGTAGAAACTGAGAGTAGTGATATTTATTTGAATTTTATAACAAGTAATTCAGTTGGTGTTGAGTAGATTACGTTTTGTAGGTTAAGTAGGCTAGCTAGGTGTACATTGTTTCGAATTTAGGTTTAGGAAAGTAGGTAATAATATTTAAAAAATATTTTTAATATCGGTAGTTTCGTTAGTATAATACACTTAAGAAAATGGAAATTGCAACACCATGAAGGCATTAGTCGTTTGAGTTCATTTTCAAGATATGGAACAATACCATGTAGGTTTGTAAACGATCAAAGTTTCAGACCCATTCGATTGTTGCTACAGGTCTCCCCACGTCATTGGTCGCGGAGGAATCAACTCCAGTATACGGACTCTGGTGTAGCGTAGTTGACTTGCAGTCTGTGCAGTGAAGTGTTCCCCGTCAAACATGCCTCGACGACAGAGAAGAGCACGCTATGAACGACTGTCGCCGTTTGAGAAGGCTCGGTTAATTGGGCTGTGTGAGGCTGGATTATCGCTAAGGACTGTCGCTGCACGGTTGGCCGACATGCATCTACGGTATGGCAGCAGTGGTCAAATGAAGATACCACCACTCGTAGACCTGGCACAGGCCCAGCGCGACGGACGACTGTGAAAGAGGATCGCCGCATCATTCGGATGGCCCGGATGGAACCCCATGCAACAGCAGCGCAAATTCGAACAGCTGTGGCACCCCACGTTACACAACAAACAGTTGGTAATCGCCTGCGTGCAGCTGGATTACGAGGCCGTGTCTCTGGAGAAGGTGTTCCATTGAACCCCACAACAGCGACGTGTAAGGCTGGCCTGGTGTCGAGAAAGATCGACGTGGGTCGACGAATGGCATAGGGTCGTCTTGAGTGATGAATCGCGCTTCTGTCTTGCCCGCAGTGATCGCCGAAATCGTGTGCGCAAACTTACCGGAGAGAGGGGCCGCCCAGATCTTATTGTCGAAAGGCACACAGGGCCAACAGCAAGCATTATGGTCTGGGGAGCTATTGGCTTTAATGTGAAATCACAATTAGTGCTTGTTGTGGGCACTATGACTGCTCGACAGTACGTTGATAGGGTACTCAATCAAGTGGTTGTCCCTATGATGGCGAACATTGCTAATGGAATGTTTCAGCAGGACAATGCCAGGGTTTACACTGCACGCATCTCCAGAGAAGCTCTCCACGACATCACAACCTTAGAATGGCCCGCCAGATCCCCGGACCTCAGTCCTATTGAGCATGTGTGGGACATGATGGGTTGACAACTGGCCAACCGTCCTCAGCCACCCACAACTCTGGAACAACTGACCCGTGCAGTACAGCAAGCACAGGCCACAATTCCTCAGGAAGCGATCCAGGGCCTTATTGATTCCATGCCTCGACGAATTCATCAATGAATTGCAGCTCGTGGTGGGCACATCCTGTATTGATTGTTGTCCAAACTTGCGGTCAGAGAGTCCTGAACGTGTAATCATCGAATCACAACTGAACACTCGTCCTGCATGTTCAATTACAGCAATGTAGTACCACTCCTTCTGGGTGTTGCAGTTTCCATTTTATTCAGTGTACTTACAAAGACAGATTATCATAAGGAGTTGTAACTTCCGTCGCAACTTTTCCGGTACTTCGTATGGATATCCGTTCAAACTATCACGAAAGTAATAATTTATTAAATTAAATAACACGATACGCTGTAAACTTCGATTTAAAAAGAAATTAAAGAGAATACAAGGTAATTTCACTGGATAATTACAGTACTTAACAGTTTTTGGATTGTTGACGATTGTTGCTACATGCGCGTGGTAGTTGTGTAAACAAATACAAAATCAGCTGATTACTTTATTCCGATAATTTGTAATCTAAGTTCCCGGCATACTTTGTACTTTGCACCTTCGATTATTAATCTAGTAAAAGTTAATAATCAAATTCCTATATCCCAACAATATTGCAGTTCAAGCCCCCGGCGTAATTTTGACAGAAATTATTGTAGACAAACTTTAATTTTTCAGCATTTAAGGACACTTATTCTCCGTCCCGCGTAGCAAGGAAAATAATAGTAATCCACCAGCGGTAAAATCATATAACCGCATTTCTGTTCAGAATTGTAGTGTAGATACGGTATATTTAGACAGTACCGTATATTGCCTGCTATATTCGTGTGTATCTTTGTGTGTGTATCTTTCGTGTGTATCTATTAGAGCATAGCACTAATAATAATCTGTCTAAGCATTTAGCTTGTTGACGATCTTTAAGTACAGTAGTTCTTGCAAATTTCAAACTTGCAATTTTGATTTCTGTTTGTGCTTAGTAGTGATATACGGTACCGATGTTGTAATTAGGATACGTCTGAACATAGTTTAAAATTATTGTAGTGTCCTGTACAGAAGTTCATGAGTAACATAAGAAATTAGCGTGCTTATTTTATTGTTGTAGAATATTTGTGTAGTATAGCATAGGTATCCGTAGAAACTCTCTTACTAGAATTCTTCTGTTGTAATTAGGATAGGCTTAACTGCAGTTTAGAATTGTGTAATTCTTGTGTATTCCTTTCGGTATTCAGTAATTAACAGCAGTTTTTATCCTGGTAGGGTGTTGTGGTATAAAATAGACTACGAATAAATAGTATTGTAGTGTAGTAGTGTATTAATTACCTTATTGTCGTGTGATCTTTAAGTACTATCCTAGACAATATTTTTTCCGTTCATTTTTTGCACATAAGTTATTTTATTCTTCCTTTTCTTTTCATTTTTCCGTAAAGAATGGCTAAGGAGTGCAAGTGTGGGAACTGTGGGTGGGCGAGGCATTGAGGGGTATGTGGGAGGAGTTGGATAATTTGAGGGAGAAAATTAGGATTCTCACAGAAGACAGGAAGGGAGGTAGGCCTCCCTCAAACAATGTACAGGCTATAGTAGGTAATAATAATAATGTCGTGTGGCAATTTCTAGCCGAGTGCAGCCCTTGTAAGGCAGACCCTCCGATGAGGGTGGGCGGCATCTGCCATATGTAGGTAACTGCGTGTTATTGTGGTGGAGGATAGTGTTATGTGTGGTGTGTGAGTTGCAGGGATGTTGGGGACAGCACAAACACCCAGCCCGAGGCAATGGAATTAACCAATGAAGGTTAAAATCCCCGACCCGGTCGAGAATCGAACCCGGGACCCTCTGAACCGAAGGCCAGTACGCTGACCATTCAGCCAACGAGTCGGACGTTATAGTAGGTGTAAAAGGGATAGAAAAAAGGGGGAATTGTAGAAGACAGGTGATCTAATGTTCTAAGGGGAAGGATATTGCAGGCTAAGGACTCTCCAGGATCTGAATTCAGGACAGGTGTCTGTGAGAAATCGGTACGATCCACTCTAGGTAGAACAACAGAGGGAAGATGAGGAATAGAGAACTGTTGCCGAGATGTGTGGAAGTAGGAGGAAGGGAAAGGGTAGAAAAAGTAAATGTAGAGTAGAGAATAGGAAAAGACAGGTGGAACAGGGTCATAGGGAGGGGGGAGGAAGGGGACGAGGAAGTAGCTTCTGCAGCTAACAGAAAAGATAGGGCTGACCATGAGGGGAGGGGATTAAATGAGTTGGGTAGGGTTGAGGCTCTGGTCATGGGGGATTCCATCGTTAGACATGTGGGGAAAGTGTGTGGAGGAAAGGGAACCAGGGTAGAGTGATATCCAGGAATTAGGTTGAGGCAGATAAGTAGAAGAGAAGGAGTAGGGGAAGAAGAAGGTGGTAGTGTTTCACGTTGGTACCAACAACGTAAGGCAAGCTGATATAAGTACAAACATAGTTGGGGATGTGTGGAATCTGGTAAATGCAGCACGGGTGATTGTTATCAGTGGAATACTGTGTAGGAGGGATGCTGACTGGAAGGTGATTGGGGATTTAAATGAGATTATGGAGTGGGTATGTGGGAAACTGGGAGTGAAATTTCTAGATCCTAATGGGTGGGTAGGAGATAGGGATCTGCGCACAGATGGCTTCACATAAACTGCAGTGGTACGTATAAGTTAGGAAATTTGTTTAGAAGGGTAATTGGGAGGTACATTCATGGAAACGGGGTGGTCTAGGGAGCGGTGATAAGGATACAGAGATCTGGAAGTCAAGCAGGGATGACATAAAAATGTTAGTGTTGAACTGTAGAAGTATTGTAAAGAAATGGAATTAAGTAATTTAACATATATATACCTACCAAATATTGTAATAAGAGTTGAATCATGGCTGAGAAATGATATAATGGATGCAGAAATTTTCTCACATAACTGGAGTGTGTATCGTATAGATAGGATAGGAATGGTGAGAGGAGGAGTATTCATTCTGGTGAAAGAAGAATTTGTAAGCTACGAAAAAGTTAAAGATGACAAACATGAAATTCTAGATGTAAGGCTCATTTCTAAAGGTAATAGAAAAATTGATGTCTTTGGAGTGTGCAGACTTGAAAATGGTACCATTGGCATGGATTCATAATTATTTGATAAGATAATCAGCTATCTGGAAAACGACATGGAGAGGAATGTGATTGTAGCAGGAGATCTGAATTTATCAAATGTCAATTGGAAGGGAAATTCGAACGACAGGAAGTATGAGCAACAAATGTCAAATAAGCTAATATGGGAAGGACAGCTGATTCATAAAGTGATGGAACTAACTGGAGGGAAAATATCCTGGACGTGGTGCTGGAAAAAATCAGGTGAGCTCTATAAATTAATTAATTAATTAATTAAATCATTGTATATGTTTTATTTCACTGCCTCCAGAGCACGGAGTCGAAAATTGTTGCTTTTAGTTGCGGTAGTTGTTCATGTATATTTTGAGAGTTCAGTTTTATAAGAAGCGTGTGCTGTGCGATCGAACTGAATATCACGAAAAGGTAACTTAAAGCTTTCCAGTCTGTCAAACACACAATTGCAAATTTGAAATTTAACTAAGTCGACACTGGAAAATATGGCTTCCTTCTCAACAAAACATATCACGAAAACGAACCCTGAAAGGGAGCACGTACTGTTAGTGGGAGACGCCCTGACTGGAAACGACATTGATGTTACTGGATTGCCTTTAGATTGGCTCCTAGAACATACCAGTACTGAGTCACTGATAACTTCATGTGAAGCGCCGGGGAGTTTCTTACAATTTAACAATGTTGTAACAAGTAACGGATATAAATTCTCATTACATCATTTGGAGATATATTTAGTTGTTCACTTGCACAATGCTGCTCCTGATGGAACTAGTATACGATGTTCAATTTTTCCTTCAATTTTGTATTGTTTTAGTGTCTAAAAACCCTCATCCTACTTATCAGACACGCTGACAATTGGTCCATCGAAATTGCTACGCCTAGCTTATTAATATTTAAATATTCTACGCTTGTTGATGGATACTGCAATTCTACGAAATTGGTGGAAATTTCAGTGCCAATACACTAATACTAACACAGCAGTACACTATTTATAGTTACAGCGATTCCATATCGTTACATTCACGAAATTTCGCGAGGCGTCAATGTTTACAACTGAAAGGCATTCCACACCTTTTCAGAGGATTTACGAGTACACCAAATCGTACACCCTAGAAGTCATTTATTGGCATAGTCTGTTCAACTATCCCACTAGAGAGAGTAATACACCATCGGCAGAAATTATCGATTTCTGGTCGAATAACAGACCGCGAGCGACGCGTTGGCCACCCCTAAGTGACATCTCGTTTTACACTTATAAAATTACACTAGAAAGCCTGAACAGTAGGCTACATAGTTAAAAAGAGAGGAAAAGTGGATACCATAGCCGAGTGATATCGGCACTGGCTTTTCGCCGAGGTGACCGAAGTTCGAATCCTGTCTATTGCATATCGATTTTTAATGCTACATCCAAAGTAAAATTAGAGGTCATGTTGATATGATTTCGTTATCGACAATCTTGTAAAAATCTCAAATTGTTTGCTTGAGCAATGTAATCATTGTGACAATATAAACTTCCATCGATGTTAACAACACAGAAATGACTGACAGCTAATGGAATACCTACATGGAATGGAGAAGCAACTTCTGGCCATAATAATGATATATCAAAGTTCTCATCACCCTTAACCATCCAAGTGCAATATAAATGTTAAATTAAACCAATGTCCAGTGCAACCACTTATTAAATAATGTCATGGAAGTTTACAACTTTCTAACTTTACTTTCTAATTACAGGCTGCATAAATTCGTAACTATGTCGCAATACCGCCAAAAATTGCTAAGGGAATTGTGGGACAGTTTCAAATACGGAGTATATATCTCAATGGACCCATAGTCCACCTAATGAGCTATTGCCCCGCTTCCCTCTCACAACCAGTACTCTGAGTAAACATGACATTCTAGGCGACCACCGAATTTCAACAAAAGCCTCCACTAGGAATTTCAATTGAAATATTCCCCGAAGCGCGCCAGTGCTCTCCGAAAATGGAGGAGTCAACGACAGGGAAAATGTAATTCAGGTTGTGGGAGAACAGCTTGTATCACTGTCTGTCGGTGATGAAATGCCGCTTAGCTCCCAGAAAATAAATAATATAAGAACTATGAGAAAGAGCCTCTGTAATTGAAAAGTATTTCCTCGTCCTAAAATTTTTTGTTTAAGTTTGAAATTAATTCAAAGAAGCTTTATAAAACAAATTCAATTTCAGTGCTTACTCTTTAGATTTTATACTGAATACTCCTGCCAATAAATGACCACGCCATAGCTTATCTTTCATTTTAGAAAACCGAACTTGGTTATTAGCAGCAGTCAAAAACTCAGCTCATGCGTATGCTGTCATCAATCTGATTCCGATTACAGCATCATTGAAGTCACCTAATGTATTGATACAAAGTGCATTTTCTCGGTCACAATGATAAAGTGCATCAAATTGACAAGAACTGTCCCAAAACATCAGAAAAAAAACATTTATGGTAGAAAAAAGAGTAGATCTTACTGTTGGATTGGCTTCATTCAAGAACAGTGTGTGGCGGTGATGTTGAAGACAGTTGTCCTGCGGTAAGGTTATCGTCCATATGTAAATTACACGTTCTTCGTCCAAGGAGTAGGAGGAGTGGTAGAATAAAACTTTGAGATCGGTAATATAGTTTAATTCTTGCATGTAAACTCTTCCGGCTGTTGGCATCATGAGAATAGCACAGGTATGTAAATGAAATACTGAAAACAACCGGAGCAAAACAATCCTACGAGGATGTTTAAGTGAGCTATCCTGATGAATTTATGTAAAAACCAGTACTCGTAGGTGTGATAATAGAGAAGTGTTAATATGAAATTGATAATTTTGTCGTGAAAATACAGCTGTTGATTCGTTGAATCCACGAATAAAGACTTCTCTCTCTCTCTACTGGTTGACATTAGTGTTGACATTTCAAACGATCACACCGATATTCAATCTTTTATTTATCCTATTCCTTACTGCCTATCGAACGAAATGTCCGTCCTTAGCTCACCTTAAGTCATAAATTATTCAGATGCCCATCTTTGATTCCAAAAGTAAACTGAAAATGATGATGATGATGATGAGGAGGAGGAGGAGGAGGAGGAGGAGGAGGAGGAGGAGGATGGTGATGATGATGATGATTTGTTTTAATGGGACGAACGTCGGGTTCATGGGATCTCTTATTTATTTACACTTATTTTCTGGTACCAGCTAGCTCGGTTGTATTCAAACTCAAGAAATTTTAAACGTGTACATATATTTGACAAATATAAGGATAAACAGAACACAATACATGAAGAAATAATGTACAAAATTAATCCAATTCATTTACGTTATACTGGGAGTATAATTTAAGACGTCATAGCGGTGTACCGAGAAATAGGAGCACAGAGAAGCGCTGACAACGAGCGCAGTGCCCTCAATGGCGAGCGGACGTAATTGTCTCAAAGAAGTGGCACGATTATGCCTACAGAAACTAAGCAAACTGAACTCACTCAGGACAAACAAATAAGTAAATAAAAATAAAGTTCGGATCCACGATATCGTCGTCAACACTGTTCATTAGCCAATTACAAAATCTTATTCTAGCAATGAAATCTGTAGGCTGTATGTTATAGACACAATGAGACCAGTAAGGTCGTAAACGTAACCTTTTTGTTGCATTACGAACTGACGAATATAAAAACCAGTTCCCTGAGCTACTCTTCGAAGCGACTTCTGTGGACTGACTTGCAGTCTTGCCTGAATATATATTCTGGTGTCCGGACATTTGCAGTTACGGACAATTGCGGTCATCACAAAATCACGGACTTTTGCGGTCACTGAGATAAACTTGTGCCCACTCACAGAAATTCCCCAGTTGTCACAGGACATTTGCGGTCACTGCAGCAGGGGGTGGCTCTCATTAGCTTAATCTCCGGGTATCCCCGCTAACCTGCCTGAGCTATGTACTGCTCCCTCCTTGCAGATCAACATTTTTCTCTCGCCGGCATTGTTTAGAGAATGATACCTTCAGACACAAACACAATTCTATATCGAAACTTCCTGGTGTAAGTATTTACTGGTGTGTGCTGTAATGGATTTGACATTCACTAATAAGGCAACTGGTTATATGTACAGAAAGTATAGGGAAGGTCAACATGAAATCGTCACCTGGGTGTGTCTGGAGGAGAAGAACAAGTCATGTCAGGTTTTTGGTAACATACAATTCTGTACATGATAAATAAATATATTCTATTCCATATCCAGCCTCTCTAGGTCAACTCTTGTTCTCTTCCGATCCCACGGTACGATGTTTAGCAAGCCCAGGCAGTCTTTCATTTTCACGTCCTTCGTGGCCTTTCCCTTCTTTTTTTCGCCTAAAAGGGAGTCGGACCTATTCGAATTTTTCTGTTTATTTTTAAAGGAGGATGGTGGCACCGTTCTAATTTCTCACAAAAGCAGTAATCACCACCATCACGAAAACGAACATCATCAATCAATCAATCAATCAATCAATCAATCAATCAATCACTACTGATCTGCACTTAGTGCAGTCGCCCAGGTGGCAGATTCCCTATCTGTTGTTTTCCTATCGCCGGCGGTGTGAACGGTGTTGTACACATGTTGACTTGGCCCTGTTTTTTTGGCCGGATACCCTTCCTAATTTCAACCCTGTGTGGAGACCCTTCCTGATTTCAACCCTGTGTGGAGGGATGCATTCACTACGGTGATTTTCTGCGGTATTTGTTAGTGTAGTGCGTTAACCAGATGCGATTAAAATCCCCGACCCGTCCTGGAATAGAACCCAGAACCTATGATTCGAATACCTTGACGCCAATCATTTAGCTAATATAAAAAAGAAATATGAGTAAAAAATTTGAAGTACACACAGAAAATAATAATTTTATTTGCAGGCCTAAAGATTTTGTTCCAAGGCTTTGTAATTTTTCACAAGCTCGTATATTTGATATTTAAACTCTAATACTCCACAAAGTGAATTTTTATATACAAACATCAGAGGCTAATTCAAAAAATAAGTTTCCTATTTATTTATCATGGGATAATTAAAGATAATTAAAAACACTGTTTTATTCCGCACCAGTCCTTCATTTTTAGAAAAACAAAAGTTAATTCATCGTTAATTAATTAAATGAATGTATTTATTTATTTATTTATTTATTTATTTATTTATTTATTTATTTATTTATTTATTTATTTATTTATTTATTTACTGGCCTCCGTGGCTAGGTGGCAGCGCACCGGACTCTCACCGCTGGGTTCCGTGGTTCAAATCCCGGTCACTCCATGTGAGGTTTGTGCTGGACGAAGTGGAGGCGCGACAGGTTTTTCTTCGGGTACTCCGTATTTCCCTGTCATGTTTCATTCCAGCAACACTCCCCAATATAATTTCATTTCATCTGTCAGTCATTAATCATTACCCCAGAGGAGTGCGACAGGCTTCGGCAGCCGGCACAATTCCTATCCTCGCCGCTAGATGGGAGCTTCATTCATTCCGTCCCTGACCCGGTCAAATGACTGGAATCAGGCTGTGGATTTTCATTTATTGATTTACTGATTTATGTATTTATTTATTTCTGGTAGTCTAACGTCACGCTAACATATTTTTCGGAGAAAATGCGATGGGAAAGAATTAGACTCAGTGACTCACATGGTTGAGGCGCTGGTCTTCTGGTCACAACTGGCGGGTTCGATCCTGCCATCCCACGCTCCCAAGTTGTGAGCGCCCAGGGCCCCATTTAGTCGCCTCTTACGATAGGCAAGGGATACCGTGGATGTATTCTTCGTCTGCGTCCCCGACCCACAGGGGGGCACAACCTCCAAATTCGAGTACCGGTACATACAATAATTTGGTCGACAGTAAATTATATGTTTTAAAATGCTGATTCCCATCACACTTTATCCAGGCTTTAGATTTGCATAATTATTGTATTGAAATAATGTTGGCGTGTTTAAAATCAGCTGAACTAAAGCTTCGTCAATTATTTTCGTCGCTTTTAGGTAAGCGTCGTTATAATTTAGTTGCTTTGTACAAGATAATCATACTTAAGTCGCTTTTCAAGCTTAATGAGAAATTTAGGAAATACACAAACACACTCTCACTCGCACTCAATTAAAAATGTTGATCTGCAAGGAGCGAGCAGTTGCTCAGGCAGGTTAGCGGGGATACCCGAGGTTAAGCTAATGAGAGCCATCCCCTGCTGCAGTGACCGCAAATGTCCGTGACCGCAATTGTCCGGCAAACTATATTCTAACCTCTTCTGTGTGAAAGCTGTTCTCCTTACCTGTTTTTTCTGTATTATTAGTTATGGAACCGGTACCACGCCACTTGTGAACGAGTTGTTGCACGTACCATTTTGATGGTACTGTAGAACGGCGAATTGCCTACGGAATTTCCGAAGGCCTCTTAACTGGTTTCTTCTTCTTGTGCAAATAACATTCGACCGAAAATATTATCGGCGCTGTAGTGTACTTAACCATCGCGATAATAAGAACCTTATAACACACCTTTGAAATCCAATAGTTACTAGCGAACTGAGCGAGAGAACTACGTATTTGCTGCGTCAGCTGTCAACACTTCTCATCTCGCCAAGCTTGACACAAGCCATATGGCTCTGGCTTGGGGATTCACACGGCCTGTGACCAGAAGTGCGAAGTCTTAAATTATACTCCCTGCAGAACATATTACATATCCGATCATACGAAGCTTAACTCAATATAAGGTGACATACATGTTACATTTCAAATATAGCAAATTCAAATTCCACTCAAGGTTTTCTAAGCATTGCAAATAACACCATAAGAACATCTTTTATTAACTTTTCATACACTTGATAATTAGAAGGAAAGTCAAGATCGATATGACTAAATCTTACTATTAAATTGTGGGTTTACAAGCAAAACACATTGAATCAGAAACCTCACTTTTGAAGAAAAATGGTTTGGAAGTTTTCAGTGATTCGGAGTAAAATGATGCGATGTGTTTGTTAGAGTTGCGTAGCTGAAATTGTGTTCCGAGCAAGAAAATGCAAATCAGTAAATACAGTAATCAAAATGTCTTCGAACGATTGAGTGTACTGTACATCACCAGTGATCAGAGCAAAAGATCCCTAGGTCACTGTAAACATTTAAAAAGAACGAAACTGGACTTAAAGTGTTTTGCTTGTAAACCCACGAAATTATAAATATACACATTTAACAATTGCACTACTACCTTTTGGATATAAACTATGGAAGTTGCCTGAATCATAAGTAATCTCTACAAGTATTATAATATATTAGTCTAGCGACGCGCGGCTGTGAGCTTGCATCCAGGAGATAGTGGGTTCGAACCCCACCGTCGGCAGCCCTGAAAATTGTTTTTCGTGGTTTCCCATTTTCACACCAGGCAAATGCTGATGCTGTACCTTAATTAAGGCCACGGCCGATTCCTTCCACTCCTAGGCCTTTCCAGTCCCTTCGTCGCCATAAAACCTATCTGTGTCGGTGCAACGTAAAACAAATAGTAAAGAAAAAAGTTAGTTGAAAGAAATCATTATTGTTGAACATACTCTTCAAATTTTATAAACATTTTCTTTTAGCCAAATCTCCCATTAATGTTAACAAAGAGCACATACATTCATTTCTAAGATGTGTGTAGTGTATGTAGTGTATATATCATTAAAAAGGTAGTCGGTTACCGTGACTGAGGGGCCTTTATTTTGGCATTCGGGCCTTAGGGGACCGTATTCGAATTTCAGCCCATGGCCCATGGGACGTCAAATAGAAAGACCTGCACCAGGTGAGCCAAACATGTCCTAGGACTCCCGGCACTAGAAGCCTTGGTTAGTGCTCTTGGTTCGGAGATTAGGCGTTCGTGTTCTCTCCTGTAATTCACACATCACGCACAACACTATCCACCACCACAATAATGCGCAGTTTCCCATAATGGCAGATGCCGCCAACCCACGTCAGATGGTCTTAAAAGGTCTGCATCTGCCTGGAGGCCTAATAGCCACATGAAATTATTATTATTATTATTATTATTATTATTATTATTATTATTATTATTATTATTATTATTATTAAAACCCTAGTTCAACTGCTAGCCGCATCCATTAGAGAATTGATATGATCGGCCTCCTTCTCAGTTTATATGAATAAAATTTAATTATTTTATTTGTTGTTTAGATGCAAGCAGGGTTTCTGTTAATGACTCAAAATTGAAATTATCAACCATCAAGTGGACTTCTGAATTATTGGGAAGAAGAAAATGTAATACATAGTATTTCATGTCAGGGAGTACAGATGGTGTCTGAGAATCCCCTGCGATTTTTTCAGCACAGATTTTATCTTAGGTAGTCTAGCGTCTCTTTAGAAATTGCCTATTATTATTATTATTACTATTATTATTATTATTATTATTATTATTATTATTATTATTATTATTATTATTATTATTATTATTATTATTATTATTATTATTAAGTGCCTCCGTGGCTCGATGGCAGCGTGCCAGTCTCTCGCCGCTGGGTTCTGCTGTTCAAATTCCGTCAGTGGAATGTGTCTATCTACGATAGTCAAAGGTTAATTTAAAACTTTAAAATAAAGGTTTTTTTTTAGATATTAAATTTCAACTAACAACTAGCTTTTAGGTACAGAGGCAGTTTGAACAAAATAGAAAAACCAAGTATTGGTAATTTACAATTTTGAGCTTCAAGCTCATAATTAAAGATGGGAATTATAGGCACGAATAGGTTAGAATGCAAACATATTTGAACAAGGCGCAAGTGTTTTCTATCCGCACGACGGTTCTGCAATGAGATTTGCATAAATATAAGCGATCTGAACTATTGGAACCCCTAAAATGTATGCAACGTTACTGACGAAGCCGTACAGCGGGTAGATTAGATTTGCGCCTTCTTCAAATATGTTTGCATTCTAACCTATTCGTGCCTACAATTCCCATCTCTACTCATAATTTACAAAGGTCCCAACATCGCTAATGTTGCGTTTAGTTAGATAGAGAAGGAGAGATATCTCCCAAAACACAATTTTCAAGAGCACTTTGCTCCAACGGTTACAATTTACGGCCTTGCAAGGGCGCCACTCAATATTACACAATTATCTATTAAATTACCAGAAAAGAGCTTACATGCTCTACAACTTCTACCAAGGAGACTGCGCTCCCGAACACTTACGGCCTACTCAAGGCAACCATTAATCATTACAAGACTGACAAGAGCGTCTTTCCTCAATAAAATCACATTTCTAGGCCTCTCTAGGCGCAACCTACAATTTACAACACCATATAAATTAGCTTTTAGTTTACACAGAGGTATCTAGTACCCATTCTACTGGGCCTTTGTGAAAATTAACAGGATCAATTACTGGCCCCAAAAACAAAATCTATGGAGGCGGACTCTTGAGCTCCTGGAAATCAAGAGGCTAAAACCCTACTTGGGCTTGCGGTCCAACGACGCAGAGGCTAATCCCACTCTACTGAGGTGACTAGAAGGACAAGTTAATTTACAATTTACAAGAGAAAAGCAGTTACAAAATTGTAGTAACCTCAAGATAAATTGAAGGGGAATTCGAGAGGGTAACGCACTCTCTATCCCCCGTTTTCAGTTAAGTACCTTTGACTTACTTGAACTATTATATGGGCAGAAAGAAAGGTTTACATTTTAGAACATTTACGGTTACATCACTAAAGATAGGGAACCTTCCCCTTCGGTCGGCTTGCGGAGATAATTACTGAGTTAGAAAATGGAGGCCATTACCTTAGCTGATGTTCTGCCTGCCGATGAGTGATGCCCCAACCTCCTGTCTTAGCTCACACACTCAATAACGCGACGATCAGTGGAACAAGTTAACTCGAAAAAGTGACCGCTTTTATACCCGAGAGGAAGTTTCGAGAAGGCTCTGGACTAAATCCGGACACACCCTCTCATTTTATTGGATAGTCGAAAAGTTATAAGAAGCTTATGATTGGCTGAAAAATAAATACACAACATTTCTGACTGGTCAGAAACCAACGCTGGCGGGATGAGTACGAAGTGTTGCAAACCTTGAAGTATCAAACACAAAGAAAGTCCACCCAGTTCAGAAAACCTATAAACACAAAATTTCTTCAAATCTCTAGTTATTCCATTTAACACCAGAGTGCATGACCTCAGTTCTTTAATAGAAACATATATGGAGAAAAGTCCAAATTTCTTGAAATAGTTGTTGCAACCAGTGATACACCAAAACAAAACAAAGAAATCAGTCAGTTTAGAAAACTTTAAAATAACATATTACTCCATCATTTAGTAGTGACACCTTTTGATCAACGTCCCAACTTCTTGTACTAGATGTTTCAATTTTATAAGATAGATAGCGTTCTTCAAGGCGCTTCATTTAAATGCACGGGGATGAGGTGTGCCCCCGGTACAATTATTATTATTATTATTATTATTATTATTATTATTATTATTATTATTATTATTATTATTATTATTATTATTATTATTATTATTATTATTATTGTTATTATTGTTTGTGGATTTTCTTGGTCGCTCTCCGGACAGTTTTCTACCGTGGACTGGGTGTTTCAGGGTTTTAAAATGTTTCAAGATATTGTTTCACCTATTTTGATGTGAAGCGTTATTCAGACGGAGTCAGTGGACTCCAACGGAAAATCGATGTGACGTTTCTCATGTAGCACAAAGAATTATATTTCAAAACTTATTATCAAACTTTAGAAGGCTGTAAACAATAATTATCCGATAAAAACGAATCCTCCAGGTTTTAAAATATGTGGAAAACTGAATGACATACAACAGGAGGATATAAAATCTGCATTTTGGCTCTCTAATACTGCCACATCGACTGATGTACTGACGACAGAAAATTCAGCGGATACGCTCCAACACGGAAGGAGTTAATAACAATACCTGGAAGGGGCTTAACTACAAGTTACGCCACATACACACACGTTTCGGCATCCACGGTAAGATTTTTTCTCTAAGTTGCGGATGCTATATTCCAAGGGAAGACGGTAGCTGCCGACTCTGTGGTGTGCGCCGTTCATGATACTATTTAATGAACTGTGTAAACTGAATGCAGCTACACAGTAAATTTTCCAAAGACTGGTGAAATAACTATTTTTATGCACCTAACCTTACACTTACCCAATTATACAGGGTGGGCCATTTTAATCTATCGGAGCACATATCACGAAAACTACACATCGGATCAAAACAAATGGGTAATAAAAGTTGTCTGTTTCGGCAGGGGACATCCAATGACACCAAACTCCACTCCCTACCCACACGCGCTGGGGGTGCGGGAGGGGGAGAAGGAAATCTTAAATAGGAATAGTGCCCAAGGATATCAATTTAGAAAATATCGTTTACATTTATTTTTATTTTTCTGATATCATGCGCTTTTCTCGAAATGTCCCCATTTTTGATGATTTGTTAACCAATTTAAATTTTGACGATTACAGCACTATCTGTAAGCCAAAATGACTTTAATCATAGGTCAAATTGGGGTATATTTTCTGGGGAATCCAAATCTGCAATGAAAAATGGGGGTTCCTATTTATGATTTACCTCTCCCCACTCCTCCCCCCCGGGGTGTGGGTAGGGGGTGAAGTTTGGAATAATTGGATGTCCCCTGCCGAAACAAACACCTTTTATTACCCATTTCTTTTGATCCGTTGTGTAGTTTTCGAAATTTTTGCTCCGATAGATTAAAATGGCCCCCCTGTATACAAATCAACTGCAGAAAACATGGCCGCCAAAGGAATGTTTAAATTTATACCTTCTCGAAACTCGTTGATATTTGTAAACTGTAGGTAGCCGAAGAGATGATACTTGGAATAACCCTACCACCTGCACAGTATGTTCAAGACATTTTCTGCGAAAAATGCTGTAAACATTCACCTTTGCTGTTCATAATTTACAGGGATCGTCTACTGAAAGGTTTTGAGTGGCAGGGAGGGATTCAGTTAGGTGGAAATATAGTAAGCAGTGTGGCATATGTCGACGATTTGGTCTTAGAGGCAGACTGTGATGAAAGCCTGCAGAATAATATATTGGAACTTGAAAATAGGTGCAATGAGTATGATATGAAAATTAGCCTCTCCCAAGACTAAAGTGATGTCAGTAGGTAAGAAACGTAAGAGAATCGAATTTCACGTTGGGAATACAAAGCTAGGATGGTAGTATAGTACATGATATTGAATTAAGGTGCAGCAAGCTAATGCAGTGACCTGTCAGCTGCGATCTACAATACTATGTAAGAAGGAAGGCAGCTAACATACTAAATTATCTTTACACCGGTCTGTTTTCAGACCAACTTTGCTTTACGGGAGTGAATGCTGAGTGGATTCAGGATATCTTATTGATGAGTTAGAAGTTACAGGCATGAAACTATCGAGAATGATCGCTAGTACAAACAGGTGGGAATAATGGCAAGATGGTACTCGGGATGAGAAGATAAAGGCCGAGTTGGGAATAACGCTATAACTGAAGCGTGAGGCGAATGGAGGAAGACAGGTTACGTAGGAGAATAATGGCTCGGTCGTGGTGTGTAAGAGAGGTAGAGAGAGATTAAGACGAAGTTGGATAGACTCTGTGTCAAATGGTTTAAAGATAAGAGGTATAGCACGAAACGAAGCCACAGAACTAGTTATATATAGATGATTTTGGCGGTGTTTAGTAAAAACACAGAGGCTGCAGACTGAACGCTGAAAAAAACAACAGTCTATGAAGGAGACGCATGATATGCGAATGAGTATACATTGTTATAAACTTCGAACAAAAATAATTACTATGCAATCGCACACAAATTCATTCTCATACCAATACCTGAACACTACGATTTACAGTACATCGAGAGGTACAACTAGCTAAAAATTGTATTCACAACAACATTACATAGAAATATACAGAAAATGATCAGGATATTGAAGTTTTTTCTCGAAATATCTAATATTTTTGTGGAATTACTATAGCTAACACACTCGTATATATGTAAAATGATTGTATATTATCATAAATAATCTAGAATGTGAAAGAAAATATTCGATATATTTCTTTATCTCAGATGACATAATCAACATATACTAGCCGCTTTTCGTGAAGGATGAACTCACTTTTATGTTCACCACGACTGAGCAGTATGACATAACAACTCAACTACAGCTCACCGTTATATAGACGTACACGAAAACAAGAACGTCGTATCGTAAATGGATGGACTGATTAAAGAGCTCCATTAGGAAAATTAATACCTTATGAAATGACTCACGATGTTGAAATAAATTAGAACATACCAGACATGTATTCAGCAAACGGACATGTATTTGTCCGTGAGACAGTACATCGATAACTTTAAATGTGTGAGGCTCTTGATACATTTTATTTCTGTTAGAACAGCATGATATCCGCTACGGTTAAGATGAAATGGCTTTTAGTGCCGGGAGAGTTCGAGGAAAAGTTCGGATCGTCAGGTGCAGGTTTCTGATTTGACACCCGTAGGCGACCTGCGCTTCATGATGAGGATGACATAGTGATGAAGACGACACATACACCCAGCTCCCGTGCCAGCGGAATTAACCAATTATGGTTAAAATTCCCGACCCTGCTGGAAGTCGATACCGGGACTCCTGTGACCAAAGGCCAGCATGCTAACCATTTAGCCGTATAGATCCGGACAACGGTTAAGATGAATTCATAGTTCAGGTTATTTTACATGACTTTATAATATTCTATATACAGAATATATCAGAATAACTATTCCTGAATTTCTGAAGTGATAGAGGACATTAAAATGAATATTATTTTATTAATTTTCTTCGTTGTATGGCAAGGAATATGGCGGGGAAGGTGTTCCTCCCAAATTAGCATTTCCATAAGCTGCTCCGTATGCCTTATGCGTGGCTTCTACTTTAGTATAACGATATATTTGAATACCTTAATTTAAATAAACAGATTTCACAGAAGAAGTTTTTACAGAGTGAACTGGCCGTGCAGTTAGGATCGTGAAGCTGTAAGCTTGCATTCGGGAGATGATGGTGTCGAATCCCATCGACGGCAGTCCTGAAGATGGTTTTCCATGGTTTCCCGTTTTCACACCAGACAAATGCTGGGGTTGTACCTCAGTTAAGGGCAGGGCCAATACCCTCCCAATCCTAGCCCTTTCTCACCCTTGAGGCGTTAAACCACTAGGAGAGAAAAGATATGTTTTGACATTAAGCAACAAATATAAATGCAGCCTTAAGGTGAGTAATGAGCTCTATCTTTTATATAAACAAAAGCACTTCCGGACATTACTTAATTGAGAAAAAGTATTTTTATTCCTTCTTATCGCATCAGAAAATTACGAACAGTTCTTCTGATTCGGCCTGTATAGGAATTTTGATAAATTGCCTATAAAATTCCGAATAAAAATAGCTTAAATTGGTTTTTTTAGAAAATAACTCATGCCCTAGGGTTAAAAACTTCAATACGCCTAATTTAACATCTCGCCATTTAATGTTCTATCCCATTCCTTCGAAATGAAATCCTTACTGTTTCCTTCGCAAGACACGAATATCAACGACGTTTGCCTTCGCGTTTTAACTTCCATTCGTAAAAGTCTAGAGGAAATAGAACGAGTGTTGATACAAATCACTGGCATGATAGCTTAATGAAGTCACATTCACATCTCTGCATTTTTGACGCGACAATTTTCATAAAGTCAGGCTACATATATTCGAGCCTTACAGTAACGAAATACTGTGTTAACATTTGGACATTTAGCTCCAGAACAAAAGATCGCATCCGAGTGGTTGAGGTACCGATTGACTGGAAATGTGGTACATAAAAGAAAATGTGATTAGAGCCTGGATGTTTAGCCATCAATAGGTTGCAATGCAAACATATATTGAAGTGAGTAACAAGTATACACTACCCTGCATTACAGTTGTGCTATGAGATATGCATAAATATTAGGGGTACTGCCCATTAGCAACCCTAGAAATAATGTTACTCTCGCTACATTACGCACGAGAAGCCTAGACGTCACTTCTTACCAGTCAAATTAATTTTCATTATTGCCTAATCAACCAGGACTTATATATGGCAGTGGATCTCTTTTAAATATGTGGGGAGAGAGGGGTGACTTTCAAAAGTGTATATTTTAAGCTAAAAGATTAAGTTTTCGATTAGTAACTCTGAAACCAAAAGATATATAAAGATGGTTAAGATGTCTAAAAATACAGTAGAGCATCTGACGCCTTTCATTCTCACAACGAAATGGTTCGAATCCCAATAGGGACCCATAACTTGAAGTTGGATTTTTAAAATGGGAAAAATTAACGTATAAATATTAATTCCGACCTCTAATGTACGATTCTCGGAGATGAAGGTATCATAACAATTACCCTACGACCCTTAGGGACAAAGTTATGTGGGGATGCAAAATTGTGTGAATTTCTTATTTTGTTTCAAATCGATTTTTTAATTTGCTTTACGTCGCACCGACACATATAATTTTTATGGCAACGATGGAATAGGAAAGAACTAATACTGGTAAGGAGCGGCCTTTGCCTTAATTAGGGTACAGCCCCAGTATTTGCCTAGCGTGAAAATGGGAAACCACGGAAAACCATCTTCAGGGCTGACGATAGTGGCGTTCGAACCCACTATCTCCAGAACGCAAGCTGCCCCGAACGTGACACAAACCATGCGGCCACTTTCTCGGTAAATTGACTTCCTAATGCATATTCCGACCTACGATATGTCCATCACTGGACAGAGAATCTTACGCTTGACACACGGTACCACTGCGGTAGACTTAGGGCAGTTAGGGCAGAAGTTGTACGAAATTTCGAAAATTACCAATTACAGTATTTTGAGTCCTTATCCTGTTGGGTATGATCGTAAAAGGGAACTGAAATAATATTCAACTGTGCCATAAAACTCTTCGCAGACTTCATGTATTATAACTATATAATCACGCGACTTACATAAGCGCATGCACCGACTGGGACGGAATAATACGGACTGGTACAGTTCGCGCATGCTCTGGCTACGTAGTTAACTATCCATGTCACTCAACGACCTGAAAGAGAAATTATCTCTCAATAAATTATCAATATGTACCGACCCACTTTGCACTTGGTTCTTCAATTTCATAGTCAGTACTTTCGGTCGGAATCGTGTTATTACCTCTCCAACGACCCTTGGCAATACTACCGTCTACTTTACAGTCTCAGGAAACTTCCTTCCCTCTTTCTTACTGTTATTATCATCGGCATTTCTAAATAATTGAACTGAATTAGCTATCCAACGTGTCTTTCAATTCACCCGGTCAGATTTGCGCCGTGGGACGTTACAACGAAACTCCAGTGGAACAGTACTTAACCTGACCGCAATATTATATTTTTCTTTTGACTTCAGTGTAACCCTTCAAAACAAGTCACCTATTAATATTGAATAATTCGTGAAACTACGTAGGCCTACATGAACAAATCGCCATGTGAAAGAGGCGCAAGTTCGAAATTGGAGTGTTCAACAGATAATCGCTGTAATATGCCTATTAAGATAGCTGATGTTGACATAAAAATTTCATATTTAATATATTCACTAAGACTATTGAGATTATGGTAAATTTCTTCTTGACATTTTCAACCAAAAATGGTACGTGTTGTGCCATTATTCAATTTAAACACAGTGTTCGATATTTTAATATCTAATTAAAAATGAAATGTCCCTGAAAATAGTATATTATATTAATTCTGGCATGGATATTTAGGTGAAGATCTTTAAAGTTGAAGATATGTCATCTTACGATTAAGGACTGAAACGCGATAAACAAATTTGCGAGACATTACTTCACCAAATGCATACCTGTTCTTATATACAATTCAAGAAAAATGTGTCACATATAAGATACAACTTTATATGACACGTCATTTCGTGCAGTTATTTGCACGTGAAGAAGATGATTTGAGAAAAATGCTGTAAGATACATCTTAAAGAGAAATCGAAGCACTACCATTAAGACCAAAACTTTCCAGATCAACGAGAGTGGTTGAAGAAAAACTCGCATGATTAACTATATAATTTGAATTAAAATTTGTTGATCCAATGTTTGTCGTAACCAGTACTGAAAATCATTCAGATATAAACTCGAAATTAAGACCTTACTTCCTGTAACGACATTCAAACATACTGTTTAGTTCTACAGTGACTAATGGAAAGCCTAAACGCATTATTATGAGTTCCTTTGATTCTCCGATTTTCCCTAAAAGAAAGAAAAATATTTTCAAGTCTCTAAGAATTATGGAAGTGTAATCACACTAGGGATATATGTACCTTTAAAAATTTGGTAATGTGTGGCGAAGGAAACACTGAATCTTCCTGTATCGGATATTTTACATTAAGGCATCCAACTATACTATTTTAGACGGTTCCAATGTAGACGGAGATCAGTTACAAACTGAAACAAAATATCGGTCAATTTTGTGTGTGGTCAAGACTATTGTCAAATGAGGAAAAAACTAAACAAACGATCACTGCATGGACTGCAGACAAGGAGTAGCAATAAAGGAGAGAAGCTAAGCATTTTCAGCTAATTTATTCTTCTTTTGGAGTTGTCTCCTTACTGAAGGTTGGTGACAATTATGGAGTAAGCTTTCCTATCTTGAGTTTCGCCTATTAGAATTGCCGCACCGTGCGCGCTGACCTTGTGGTTGGGATCGCGTAGCTGTGAGCTTGCATTTGGGGGATCATGGGTTCGAATCCTACCGTCGGCAGCCTTCAAGTTACCACATTGTGGATGTCCAGCCACTATCGAATGTTCTGTTTCCACAACAATCTTCTTCGCCTACATCCACGTTTCTCTTCCATAATTATTTAGTAGGGGCAATGATAGGTGCGGTTATTTAATTACAGGAGGAATGTTACATGGTAACAAATACAATTGAGGCAGATCCCAACCAACGTTCATTTTGTGTAAAATGGCATTTTACGTTTCGTCTCGTAGCTCAGCTAATTTTTCAATATTTTTAATTTCAGGGTTGTAAAATATAGTGTTTCAGAATTATGTATAAATTATTTATCCCTTGCCTTCGGTATTTTCACTGTTCTTGTCTTATGTATATAGAGAGAATACATGAGGTTTAAAAAATGAGATAATGAATCTTTATTTGATGAAGATTGAGTTTTCATGACTTTACAGTTGTGACGGAAATAGTTACGGGACCGAGAAAGTGACCGTGCGGTTAGGGTCGCGCAGCTGTGAGCTTGTATTCGGGAGATATTGGATTCGAACCACACTGTCGACCATTTTCACACCAGGCTTAATTAAGGCCAAGGCCGCTTTCTTCCCATGGCTAGCCCTTTCCTGTCCCATCGTCTCCATAAGACCTATCTGTGTTGGTGCGAAGTGAAGCAAAATTGTAAAAAATTAATAATAATAATAATAATAATAATAATAATAATAATAATAATAATAATAATAATAATAATAATGCCGGACCTGTAGCTTAGATCCTTTCATACAGAACAAATATGAATGAGGCCACCATATCTCAACTGGTAAGAGCATCCGACGTGAAGTCGAAAGGTTGTGTGTTCGAATTTCACTTGTGATCCGTGGGTTATTTTTCTTTTTTAAATAACATCCTTTCATGTACTGAATACGTTGTAAGTTTATTTCTAATCTTTTATTTATCTAGCATACCAAATAAACTTCCCCATTCCCATATATCCACACTGTTCTATAAGGGACGATGAAAAGGTTTCCGTTCGACAGTCGTACAGTCCTGAAACGGGACGCCAATCAGGAAAAATCGCTGTGAGCAGTGAGGCACTCATCCCGCCGACGCACCAGCCTGAAGATCCCCGTGTAGTAAACCACCGTGTCGTGCTGCGTGAAGAAGTGCGTAACCGCCTGCTTCACGTCCTCGTCCGACAGGAAGTGTCGAACCTTCAAGGCCTTTTCGAGGGAAACGAAGGCGTGATAATCGTAATGGAGAAAGATCGGGACTCATCCACTGCCCGGTTATTGTTGTCCGTAATTGATGAGACTGGCCTCCCAGATCGACCGGCGTCTTGTGCCGAAACGTGACCCGCACCGAACTTCGTGCACCTTTCCAAAACGGTGTCTTTCGACAGACATGCTGCCCCATACACTGTCTTCATTCTCCGATGGATGTCCACTGGTGTTTGTCCTTCGGCAGCCAAGAACAGAATAACAGCACGTTGGTCCTGTTTGGACGCATTTTGTAACAACGTCGCCACAGTTCACGTGGAGGCATTTAACGCACGCACCTCGGCAGGACACGACTGCCGACATGTCCGTGCTTATTACCCGCATCGGAGTCGCGCTACGTTGCATGTCCGCTGCTGCACCGCCCTCAAACGGGAACATTTTTGAACACGCCTTATATATCATCAAGAGCAACCTAAGCAATATTTTTATAAAAATCATAATTTCATCAGATCATGGAATTTGGCCTTTTCTTAAATGCCATTGTTCATTGCACGTTTGCTGGAACTAAAATCCTGAAACATCTGAAGTTTTACCTCCCTTTCTGAAATTAATGTTTTGATGTAATTCACGCATTTGGGATATGCCATTTATTCACTGAGGATGTTTAGTTTCCCGCTACGGACAAATTTTCAGTGTTGGATGCGAGAGCTTTGACATATCCCAATTCACTTAATACTTCAGCATACGATAGGTAGATGGCAGTAGTGTATATTCCTATTCTCATCTAAAAATTCGATAGCGGATGGAATCTGCCGTTATTATTCTGAGCGCCTCTATTATTCGTTCCCTGGAAAATATAAGCAACAGCGACAAAAAAGTATTATTTTTCGTTTTGTATATGGTGAAGAAAATAGGTTAAAATTAAATATGTTTAATTTGCTGTGCAAGTTATGGACAAACTATCAGATAATTTACGTGGTGTTAAAATGTATTACAATAGTGAATGTGATAATATATTATGATCAAATACTTATGATGTCAGCACCAAATTGTGCCATATTCTAAACTGCCCCAGGAAAATTATCTCATACTGCAGTGTTATAAGGAACACAATAAGGACTACGGTCTATTTTTTTAATTTTAAAAAAAATAACTTTGCCTCGGTAAGACTAGTAATACTGTTGAAATAATAACTGATGTTGTCATAATCTCAAGGGCGCCCATTCCCGGGGCAAGGATGTCCCCCCCCCCACTAGGTCTCACGGAAAAGGAAGAAACCCAATGTAGTCAGGTTTCTTTCAAGAAAATGATTTAAAAGTGGGTATTACGTAGAAGTGCTAGTACCGACCCCCCACCAGTAGTACTTTCGTAATAATAACTTAATCTTACTATATATAAAAATGGATGTATGTATGTGTGTAAATGACGCATCTCCTCCTAAACCACTGGAGCAATTTCAAATTTCGAACACATATTATTTGCTATCTGAAGACGAGCGCTGTGGGGGTAAGCCACCTCTAGCTCTCCTCAGGGGTGGGGGGTTAGGGGGTTCAGGTAAAAAAAAATCGAAAATAGTGTTGAATCCATAGTTTTTGGGGTCGCTGAGGTGAATAGTGACACTCCCGATTTTTTAAAAGTCAAAATTCTGCTCCCATTTGGATGGGGGCGAGGGGAGACTGATGATGGATGTGTAAATGACAGATCTCCTCCTAAACCACTGGAGCAATTTCAATCAAATTCTGAAACATTCTTTGCTATCTGGAGACGAGCACTATGGGGGTAAGCCACCTCTAGCCCCCTTAGGAGCGGGGGGTTAGGGGGTCAGGTAAAAAAATAAACGAAATAGTGTCGAATCCATAGTTTTCGGGGTCGCTGAGATGAATAGTAACACTCCCGATTTTTTCAACTCAAATTTAACCCCCTTTAGTGGGAGGGGGAGTGAGATATAATAATAATCGAATATACTTCCTAATCCATAGTTTTCCGTGTCGCTGAAATGAATAGTAACATTCCGGATTTTTAAAGTCCTGCTTCAGCCCCCTTTGGCATAGAGGGTGAGAAAGGGTGAAAAATAAATTGTCAAAAATGCCCCCCTTTGGCATAGAGGGTGAGAAACGGTGAAAAATAAATTGTTAAGAATGCCCAAGGTAATAGACGTGTGTATGTTCCAGTATGACATTCAAGTATGACTTACTACCTGGAAAACATATTGTGGGAGTAAGACGCCCCTAGAACCACTTAGGAAGCGGGTGAAGTATGTAATCCATATTAATAAAATAATAGAAGTCAGTTTGGTGCGATCTATATATACTGTACTATATATATAAATTAAGGCATAAAAATGAAAACAGACGTGAATTAATGAGACCATTCTAGGCATCCTATAAACTTAAAACTTGGTACCAGACAACCTGATGACTTCAGGATCCCTAGAAAAATCTAAAATTCTCAAAATTCTCTGAGAGGGACACGTTTGGAATTTCAAATCTGCATAAGAACACAGTCGGTGATATTTATCCTAAACGATAACCTATAGGTTTCATGGGCTTAAAAGTTTCCTGAAAGTCCAAATTTTTAACCCCCTCCCCCATATCAAGATGGCAGCACAATCTCCCAGACGAGTTAGAAAATAGAAATTTGGCAAAATTGTAGCTTTTCGCCTTAAGCGATGGAAAATTTACGAGATGTTAAAAAAAAATTTTTACCCCCCAAAAAATATCGAAATATGGAGGCAATTTTAATGACGGTGCAGACCTTCCTTTCGAGGTATTTGGTGGCTAAACGGTAAGTCGTATCACAAAACGGATGTCACAATCTCCGTTCAATTTGGAGTTATCTACAACATTGGTCCTATGACTTTTTGTCGTATCTCTATCCCTTATGTTAAATTTGGCTCTATTTCTGGATTTACGTAAATTTTGCACTTTGTACACGTATAATTGATGCTTTGATTCACTTATAGAAAAGAGGGGATCATCAAATTCTACACGAATATTGGCCCACCCAGCCAAATTCTATGTTTGAAGCTGTCGCATAAGTATCTGCAAAGTAATATTCACTGTGTGAAAACCTTACATAAATTTCACCTTATTCAACGTTTCTAAAATAATCTTGCCTTTGAATAGATGAGATACGAGGAAATTTCATAGGGCCAGCCATTTAGATAGCTAACTGGGGCCAGAGTCGCCTTTTTATACAATCCGTTTTTCAATATGAGTGAACTGTTTAGCAGCAGTTATTCTGTAAATGAAGGTGAACATGCATATACTTCCGTATGTCAATCTACATTTATTAATTTAAGTCGATTTGTAGCGATCTAGAAAGGGGTGTGTCTTACATTGTAATTAATACTTTACAAATCAATAGTGGCCCTCAGCAGGAGGGCGTCTGCTGTTGTAATCAGTACTCCCCACATCGACTTTAACTAGCAATAGGAATAGGGTAGTTCTCCAACGCCTGTGTACCATTGTAATGCATAATTCCCTTCTTGATTTGACTAGCAGAAGGCAAGGGAGCGTGCATTCTTTTAAACTCTTTTACCTGATTCTCTTTATCATTAGGTATAGGTGTCCCCGATTATAAACAAATTTACCCATCAAAATGTGTCTGACGTTACGCATAGTGAATTGCGGCAGACAAGTGGACCTGTCGTTATCATCACAACTCTGCAACTCGCACTTCACATCGGAAAAAACGTTTGCAGACCACCCTATGCTTTTTCTCGGATAACGCCAAGATACATGCAATTAAAATTTTTAGTCACTTCATGTACAGCAATTTACGTCGATATCCGTATACATTGTAGAATACCGTAGTGAAGCACGGGTACATTTGCTAGTGTTGTTATATAACTTAATGTTCTTTTTTATCTCAAGGGCGCCCATGCGCGAAGGCAGGAGGGCCCGCAACCCCTCCCCCTGGGTATTATTCTACCGCGGAATACAAGTCGCCATTCATCTTCCAAAACGTTTAAAATACTACATACCCCCAGGTCTAGTAGCCCCCCCCCCCCCCTCCCCCACAAACTATCATAAGGGCGCCCTTGTAATATCTTGCTTCCTGGCTCGTTTCTTAGCGAGGGATGGCACAGAAGAGAGAAAGAAAGATTGATGGTTTATTTTAATTGGTTAAATTAGGGACACTTGTTTCTATCCCATACTTTACTATAAATAGCGCAGGCTTGGATAAATCCACAGCCTGGCTAATTCCATAGTAATTGAAATACAACTTTACAGTGGCATTACCTCAACCTCAGAGTGAAGAGTTCTGATCGGCTTATTACGTCCTCTAAACAGCTTGTACTCGGATGCTAAAGACTGTAAATTGTGCAGTGAATCTCTTTGGTGGTAGCATCAAGAAAATTACTTATCCTGTTTATTGTATTTGGAAGACAGCCTTTCTTAACATGAGTAATTCTACAATATTTATTACTTCTTGAAAACAGTATGATAGACAGTGCTATTAGCAATGAATTCGCGGAAATCTGCGAGATTTGCCGTGCTATGTTGTGGTATTACCCAGATTTATGTGGATTTATCCTAAGTATTATAATTACAATAATAATAATAATAATAATAATAATAATAATAATAATAATAATAATAATTATAATAATTATAATAATAATAATTGTACCGGGTGGTACACCTCTACGCCGCACATTCGAATTTTCGGCCTTAAAGTACTCCTCTACAGGAGAAACTGTGAACTTAAAACTGGATCTACTTAAACCCTTCCTCTGAAGATGTCACTGTGTGAATTTCGACGTGTTTTGTTTACTATTTATCAAGAAGTTTGGGCATTCTCTCATAGATGTCACTGCCTAAGAACTGTGATCATGCACCCTGGTGCGAAGTGAAGGAACCTTCTTGAAGAAATGCTGTACTCATAGGTTTTGTACTTGCCAAATTTCGGTCTTTCATTTGTGGGTTGGCAAGATTAATCTTTCTTTCCGCCAGTTTTGAACTTAGCCAAACCAGAATTTCTGTAATTAATTTCCCACGAATCATAGCTTTCTTCTTCGATTTTGATGTGTAACTGTAAGCTACCCAATAAACGCCTGTGGATGTGTCTTAATTATTCATGAAAGTCTCGAATCTTTCCCGAGGGTATCAAAACTGCTGATTTTCCTGTCTCTCGGCCACTTCATCAACATCTAACTTAGTGTGTGGACGTGTAGCAAGAGGCGGGAAGCGCCTCTTTCTTCAGGCAGCAGTTCTTCAGTAAGGTAATGGCCGCTTAACATCTTTATTGCTTGCTGGCTCAGCAGTTTAACCAGCGGGGAAGGTCCGAAACCTTTACAATGTAACCTATCTCTATAAACATGTAAATTTCCTCCAGTTTATGTAAAAACTTAATATATCTTTAACTGTAAATCGGGGATAGCGAGTGCTTTACCCTCTAGAGCTCCCCTTCATTTTGATTTGAGGTGACTACGTTTTCGTAACCGATTTCCGACTCTTCCTTAATGTGTTAAATTTATTCTGTATACGAGTCGCCTCCATAGTTTGGGAATAGCCCTTGTTTCTTCGGCCTAGTGCCTTTTAGGTTTTAAAATGTGTATTTAGGAGTGCAAGTACTCTCCTCCATTCCTTTGGTATTGTGGACCATTCACTTAACCTGATCTTTTTCTGCTAAGGCCCAGTAGATTGGGTACAAGATACCCCCGTTTCAGTGGTGTAATTTGTGCCTTGATGGCAATTTAGTGTAAAGCCTGGTATTGCCTTTAATAGGCTTGGACAAATGACAGCGCGTCAGCTCTTTTAAGTATTGGAAATGTGCCTTTAGGAGGCTTGACATTGCTAGGTGGGAGCAAGTGATCCATGTTATTAGGGGATTTCTACCCTTTAGTAAATATGTGTTTGTGAGCTGAGAGCTCAGAAATTGTAAAACTTGGGGCTTGAAGCCAAGGTTGTTAAATTGTCTCTAAATCTTGGCTTTTCCTGGTCTTGTACCTGAGTGTCGGTAATTTGTTGACTTGTTGTTATTTGTTAGATTTTTAAATTCTATGTGAAAATTGTTAAGATTTGCTATTTTCGAAAATATAACCTTTAATGAAATTTTAATTCATATCTCGGCTTTGTAGTTAGACCCATTCACCCCGGCACCTTCTTTCACCTCTGCTGTTCCACAGAAACCTCGGAATAATAATAATAATAATAATAATAATAATAATAATAATAATAATAATAATAATAATAATAATAATAATTGTTACGGAGTTATCCGTGGTAGTTAGAGGTGAAAGAAGGTGCGGGCGGGAATAGGTCTCAACTTACGAAACTTACGAAATTAAAATTAATTTAAAACTTTAACAAAGGTTATATTTTCTTTTCAAAATCAACAGATAACAACAACAGAGTAACAGGTACCAAGAAGCAGGAAAACAATTTAAGAAATTACAATTGTTACAAGATTTGGGCTTCGAGCCCCAAGATTAATTTCTGAGCTCTCAGCTCACCACCACAATAGCTAAAGTGCAGAAAACCCCTAAGTACGAGGAGCACTTGCTCCTAATTACAATGTTAAGATGGAAAGAGCAGACCCGCTCTCAATTTTACAAGCCTATCAAAGGCTACAACAACCTTCATACCTAACTGCCCTTAAGGCACACATACAGTGAAACAGGGGTATCTTGTACCCAATCTACAGGGCCTTCACATGAAGAAAACAAACTCTGGGTTAATTAAATGGCCCAAAAAACCAAATTGACTGGAGGCGTACCTTGCACTCCTACATGAAACTTCTTAAAACCTAGGTGGCACTCGGCCAGTTATACAGGGGCTAATCCCATACTAGGGAGGTGACTAGTCGGCAAATAAGTTTAAGACTTTAAGAAGGAAGAGAAAAACGGTTACGAAAACACAGTCACCTCAAATTCAAAATGAAGGGGAGTTCGAGAGGGTGAAGCACTCTCTATCCCCACTTTACAGATTTGTAATTTATAGATAGACAGAAAAGAATTTACATTTTAAAAGGGTAGTTTACATACAAAAGGTTTCGAACCCTCCCCGAGAGTTAAACTGCTGAACTAGCAAGAAATTAAGATGTTAACAGGCCATTACCTTGTAGATGAACTGCTGCTTGGAGAAAGAGGCGCTTCCCGCCCCCTGCTATATATGTTCACACACTGCGAAAGATGTTACTGAAGTGGCCCGGAGACAAGAAAATCAGTAGTTTTTATACCCTCGTGGAAAATTCGAGACCTTTCAAGAATGAAAAAGACACACTCCTTCAACTTTATTGGTAGACTAGGAATTACACATGGAAACCTGAGGAAGAAAGCTATGATTGGAGGAAAATTACTTACAGAAATTACTGATTGGTTAAATTCAAAACTGGCGGAAAGAGAAGGGTTATACTGCCAACCCAAAAAATGACTGAAAGAAATTTAACAAAGAACAAACTTATGAATACCAAATTTCTTCAAAAAAACAGTTCCTTCACTTCGCACTAGGGTGCACAATTATAGTTCTTAAGTAGTGCCATCTAGAAGAGAATGTCCACACTTCTTGCTACAGACCAAACAAATACAAATCGAAATAGACATAGTTCAGAACACTTCAAAATTTACAGTAGAGACATCTTCCGAGAAACCATTGAGTTAATACAGTTTTTAAAGTTCAGAGTTTCTCCTGTAGAGAGGTTTTAACTGGCGCAATATCTGAATTCGCGGCGTGGAAGTGTACCGCCCGGTACAATAATAATAATAATAATAATTATAATAATAATAATAATAATAATAATAATAATAATAATAATAATAATAATAATCGTATGGCCTCAGCTACCGTGTGCAGACATTTGGATTTGACGCCATCTGGCTGTCTGCTCGTCAATTTCGACGTTCGGTTTTACTCTAGGCCCGCTAGATGGCAGACCGAGTAAACCGAAACACTCTTGTGCGTCAATGGCTGAGATTTAATTAATTTTGGCCGGTAAGCACCAAATGTGTCACCAGAGATCTTTTACATACCGACATCGTACGACATGGTGTGTCGAATGGACTTTTCTCCGCCCTTCGAAAATCCGACTACCTCTGCCGGGTTTGAACCCGCTATGTTGGGATCCGGAGGCCGACACTCTACCACTGATCCACAATAAAGTTAAATAATTAACTAATTAAATTATAATATTAAATAATTAAATTATAATATAGTTTTGAAGCATTAAATAACGATCCTACAAGTAGCAACAGTCGTTATTAAATTCTGATAATAGTAAATAACTATAGTATAAGTAGTAACAGGTGTTCTGTAAACATTATTCTGATAACACGGATTTACAAGGGGGTAGATACCTGACATGATGCTTACTGTTTCCGGTGTAGTTTTTCATCCTGATTTCAAACTGAAAACCGTTCTGATCTATCACGTCAGATTCTGAAGATGCTGACAAGATTTATTTTTTATGGAACAGCGTTCATAGTTTTTCATTATTTTTCATGCAAATTCGAATAGTTTAATTTGCTTCTTTATTACTTACAGTTAAAGTGGACATTATGGGGTCCTGAGGTTGCATAAATTCACCAGATCTTTTTTGCTACGTGTACGGCTATGCAATAAACAAATCCAATTTTGTGCCATGTGGTGCATTTGCACTGAGCTTAGGCCATGTTCATTAATACTCCATGTAGCAATCAGTACTCTAGTAAAACTTCTCTCTGCGAGTTGGTTTCTTAATAATAATGTTTTCTTTACGTCCCACCAACTACATTAACGGTTTTCGGAGACGCCGAAGTGCCGTAATTCAGTCCCGCAGGAGTTCTCTTACGTGTCAGTAAATCTACCGACACGAGGCTGGCGTATTTTAGGACCTCCAATTACCACCGGACTGAGTCAGGATCGAACCTGCCAAGATGGGGTCAGAAGGCCAGCACTTCAACCGACTGAGTCACTCAGCCCAACAGTTACTGTAGTTTCCTTGTCACGATGTTAAACATATGCAAATTGTTGATGTCGTATATCTCAAGAACGGTGGCTGATAGAGACAAATGGTTTGCATATTTTGATTCAACATGTTTCAGTTGTCTTAGAACATGTGTTGGATATCAAGGTATCCGCCGAAAGTAATATTTATCAGTGTAATTATTTACAAAATGCGACATACTTCGAGTTTTGCCTTAATATTGAGGATTTCTCCGATAATAATATATTAGAATACATTATTATTATTATGATTATTATTATTATTATGTTATTTGCTTTATGTCCCAGTAACTACTTTTCTGTTTTCGGAGACGCCGAGGTGCCGGAACTTTGTCTCACAGGAGTTCGTTTACGTGCCAGTGCCAGTAGAATGGTGAAGTATTTGAGCACCTTCAGATACCACCGGACTGAGCCAGGATCGAATCTGCCAGGTAGCGGTCAGAAGGCCAATGCCTCAACCGTCTGAGCCACTCAGCCCGCTTAGCAAATTTCCTTCAATATAGTTCCCTCCTGCAGTTAGCGTACGGCCTTTAGTGCCGCGATTGTCCGAGGATATGTTCGGCTCACTTTGTGTGAGTTTTTCTACTTGAGAGGTTGAAACGCGGCGTCGAGATATAGCGTACTACTGTCGAATAACACTAAGGGGTCTCCTCAACGGTTTATGAAGCCGTCCGGAGGACGAATCACCATCAACACATTTTTCACTTCATATTGAACCCACGAACCTACCGCTCCATTGTCGGTCGTCTGCTTCGGCTGCTTCGTTAGAACAATATTGATTCTTAGATCTTGGAGCGTGTATGATTCTTTCTTGTCACTTCGCTGACCGATCGACAGGGCTGAATAGCATAATGTGCTGACTAAAATGTATTGAACGAAATCACGATAATCTTGGTTATTCAATAACCTTTTAAAAAAAGATCAAATTTTTCACAAAATATTGTTTAAATCAGTCACATTGCATAACGTGAACAGCGAAAGTGCCTTAAAACTATTTAAATTGATTTCTTCCAAGGTTTGGAAACGCAGAAAATAACAGAAAAACCTGAAAATCGGGCAACATTGACCCAAACAATAACTCAGAGTTAACCCACACGATTCGTGGAAAATCTGACATTCAACAAATAGAATTCCAGATTTATATTTAATTAAGGTTATTCACCAGTCAAACATCCTCTCGGATACTGGAACATCCCCCGAATTGATCCCTAATCGAACCAAAGTTGCTTGGGTAGGTTACGAAATATTACTTGAAAGCATGGTGTTTGTTACAAGTTAACAGCAATTAAACAAGTCTGAAACAAAATCACACTATGTGTTGTCATCTCATGACACCCTTAAGTTATAGATAAATCCCGATGCCAAAATACGCATCACCCCAAACAGATGTTCAGAATGAACCAACAACACTTGATCCGAGAGGACCTAGCGTTAAATCGTTCTGAAGGAACAAACTGCGAAATACGTGAAAATATTAACTCAAGATACGTTTAGAAGAAACGCCAAATACTGAAGTTAAATGAAAGTGGTAAACCACTCGAAAAGTCTTCTTACTAAACCAGCTTTCAGATAATGAGACAGTTACGTCGTTAAATTAGATAAATTACAAGTCCACAACATAAAAACCAACATGAAATCTTTCCAGTTCTACATAACAACAACTACAATTACAAATATGTCTACCTACACTTGTCCCCTTAACTAAACTACGAGGGCTAGTCAATAAGTATCTGCAATCAATGTTTATAATTTATTACAAAAAGAGTACACACTTTTTATTGATTTAATTTTTAACATAGTCACCCTGATTTTCAACGCACGTGGTCCACCGTTTCACAAGAGCCCTGATACCCTCTGCAAAAAAGTTTTTGGTTGCGCAGCAAGCCACGTATGCACCGCTTCCTACACCTGTTGATCGGAACTGAATCGACGCCCTCTTAGAGCATTTTTAAGTGGACCAAACAGATGGTAATCCGACGGGGCGAGATCGGGACTGTACGCACTTTGAAACGCAGCATCTAAAGAGTTTGTGCGGTGTGGGCGGCGGTATGTGGACACGCATTTTCATGCAACAAAAGAACTCCTTCCGACAACTGACCTCTGCTCTTGTTGCGAATTGCAGGTTTCAGCTTGTTTACTAGCATATCACTGTAACGTTCACTGTTTATTGTTTCCCCCCTTTTCCTGGTAATGTTCCAGGATTGTCCCTTGAGAGTCCTAAAACACTGTGAGCATCACTTTCCTGCAGAAGTTTGACTCGTGAATTTAGTTTTGAGTGGGGATCCGGGATGCTTCCATTCCATGCTTTGACATTTGCTCTCTGGTCCGAAGTGCTGAACCAATGTTTCATCTCCAGTGATGATCCGTTTCAGGAACGTTTCATCTTCATTAGCATGACGGTCCAGTAGGTGCTGACAGATTCTCACACGATTGCGCTTCTGCACTTCATTCAGTTGTTTTTGAATGCATCTCGATCAGACTTGTGAAAGTTAAGCCTGTTATGCATGATTTCATATGCAGAACCATGGCTAATGTGCATATGGTTTGCCACGTCATCAACAATCACTCGTCTGTTATTCAGGAATATATCACGCACTTGTTCAGTATTCTCATCAGTTATGGCTGCAAATGGACGTCCGCGCCTTTCCTCAACCTTGACGCTGGTGCGACCGCTTTTGAACTGTTCAGTCCACTGCTAAACACTTCGCTGTGGCAAAACATTGTCCCCGTATTGTGCTCAAAGTCTTCTCTGAATTTCCGCTCCTGGTACACCCTCAGATCTAAAAAAAAAGGACAACGGAACGCTGTTCTTCCATGGTGAAAACAAAGAGTGGCCCGGCCATTTTTACGTCGCAAACGCGCAAGCTTTACTGATGTGATAACCGGCTGAGTTGGCCGCGCGGATAGGGGCGCGCAGATGTGAGGTTGCATCCGGGAGATTGTGAATTTGAACCTCACTGTTGGCATCCCTGAAGATTATTTTCCGTGGTTATCCATTTTAACACCAGGCAAATGCTAGGGCAATACCTTAATTAAGGCCACGGACTTTTCCTTCCCACCCCTAGGCCTTCCCTATCCCATCGTCGCCACAAGACATCTGTGTCGGTGCGACGTAAAACAACTTGTGAAAAAATTATCTGATAACGATGAAACCTGCCAGAGACGTAGGCAACGGTGCCATCTAGCGGCTGGCGAGCACGTAACGCCAGAGAACCAACCTAAAGACAATTAGAGCAAAATTGCAGATACTTATTGACTTGCCTACGTACAAGTGATCGGTAGACCAACGTCTTACCTAAATAATGCAAATAACGTAAAATAAAATAAAATATTTGGAACAGCTGACGAATCGAAACCGCATTCGCAGTGTATATTCCTTAATACAAAAAAATAACTGAGTGCCAACACACTGCACTAGCGTAACATACCCTACGCTCGAACAGCAAATCTCGAAGTAAAAGAAAAACAATGTAAAATAGAAAATGAAAGGTCATCGAGCTTGAACGCACGCGGCTAAGTAGTAAGGACCAGTCTCCATTAGCCAGGTTTCCACGTGGGACAATCCTCACGTTTAAGCCAATATTGATGCAACGCTATTATAGAAGCATTTTCCAGCTAATAAACGTTATGCCGAAACGTGGCATGAATAATGCACGCTAATATCTTCATAACGCCACAGAAATATTGTGCCCGTATTGTGCTCATCCTATGAATTTCTGCTCCTAGTACACCCTCAGACCACAAGAAACGGATAACGGAACGCTGTTCTTCGTAGGTGCAAACAGAGAGTGGCCCAAAGATGACGTAAACAGTGTGGAAGAGGAATGTACATGTTTCAGAAATGGTTTTGTAAAGTGTGCAGTAAACACTTCTGGAACAGCAGAGTAAAGGAAGCAGTTAAAGAGAAATAAATGGCTTGGAGGAAGTGGATAGGCATCAATACTACAGAGAATTGGCAGAAATATAAAGAAGCCAAAGAGCCTCCGTGGCTCAGATGGCAGGGCGTCGGCCTCTCACCTCTGGAAACCGTGGTTCAAATCCCGGTCCTTCCATGTGAGATTTGTGCTGGACAAAGTGGAGGCGGGACAAGTTTTTCTCCGGGTACTCCGGTTTTCCCTGTCGTCTTTCATTCCAGCAACACTCTCCATTATCATTTCCTCGCATTTATCAGTCATTAGTAATCACTTTGGGAGTGGCGACCCCATTGTAATAACAGCCTATATATGGTTCATTCATAACATCCCTGACCCGGTCAAAGACTGGACAACCAGGTTGTAGGTTTTCATTTTTCATAAAAAAAGCCCAAAAGGTATGTAAGAAAATAGTAAAAGAAGAGAAACGGAAGATCTTGGAAATTTTCACAGAAACTTTACAGGAGGGTATAAAGGGAAGTAAAAACGTTTTTGTATGGTTTGGTGAAGAATACTTTACGAAATAGGGAAGATACAAAATGTGTAAAAACTGGAACAGGGAAGATATTGACGCAAAAAGATGAAATACTAAAAAGATGGGAAGAATACTTCCTGGAATTGCTAAATATTAAATACAGTGAACTCGTAGATGAGAAGGAGCAAGGAGAAACAAAGTGGAAAGAAGATGAACAAGAAAAGGAGATAGAGGAAGCCATACAAAACATGAAGAGCGGTAAAGCAGCCGGAGTGGAGGAGGTAACTACGGAAATTATAAAAGCAGCAGGACCAATCCGGCTACAGTGGCTGTATAGATTATTTAGAATGATCTGGAGGAAGAAAGAGATCCCAGAAGAGTGAGGAAAGGGTTTAGTTATCCCAATATTTAAAAAAGGAATGTAATAACTGCAAAGGGATCACCCTTATTGCGCATGTATCTAAGATATTTGAAAGAGTATTGGAAGGAAGACTGAGCAGGAAGCTAGAAGGAGAAATGGAAGAAAGAAGAAGAACAATATGGTTTTAGAAAAGACAGATCAACGTTTGATCTGATCTTTACATTAAGACATATGATGGAGAAAAGATGGGAGTTTGGAAAAGACTTAGTGATAACATTTATTGACATTGAGAAAGCTTATGACAGTGTACCCAGACAGTTGGTAAGGGACAAATTAAGGGGGGGAAAAGTTAACACAGTGGAAGTGCAAATGATAAAAGCTATGTATAAAAATTGTGTTAGTAGTGTGAAGACTAGTATAGGAAAAACAAAATGGTTTAAAGTTGAAATTGGTCTCCGACATCCCCCGTACTATTCATCATAGTCATGGATGAAATTCATAAGAACCTTAAACAGAGATTGGGAAGACAGGCAACAATAGCCATGTTATTTGCAGATTATACAGTGATATGGGGTGAGGATGAAACGGAAGTGCAAAAACAAGTTGATGCAGGGAATCAAGAGATAGAAAAATTTGGGATGAAAGTAAGAACAGAGAAAAGTAATAATAATGAATAATAATGTTATTTGATTTACGTTCTACTAACTACTTTTACGGTCTCCGGAGACGCCGAGGTGCCAAAATTTAGTCCCGCAGGAGTTATTTTACGTGCCAGTAAATCTAGCGACACGAGGCTGACGTATTTGAGCATCTTCAAATACCACCGGACTGAGCCAGGATCGAACCTGCCAAGTTGGGGTCAGAAGGCCAGCGCCTCAACCGTCTGAGCCACTTAGCTCGGCCAGAGAAAATAAAACAATAGTGATGACAAGGGGAAGGAAGGAAGAGGAAAGATAAAACTTAGTGGTAAAATTCTGGAAGTGGTTAAAAGTTTCAAGTACTTGGGAAGTGTGATCACAGAAGATGGAAAGATAACCGAGGAAATTGGGAAAAGAATACAACAAGCAAACAGCTCCTACCAGAGCATAAGGGGTATTTTATGGAACCAAGATATCGCGAAGAAATGTAAGAAAGTATTATATTCAACCTATTATGAACCCATATTAACCTACGCAGCTGGATCGTGGACTACAACAAAACGAGAGGAGAGTAGAATACAGGCAGCGGAGATGAAATTCCTAAGAGGTATGGAGGGCAAGACCAGAGAGGATAGAACTTGAAATGAAAAGATAAAGAAAAGGACAGGAATCTTGAAACTTCAAGACAAGATAGAAACAACAAAGCTAAAGTGGTATGGACATATGATGAGAATGGGAGAAAAGAGAGTGCCAAAAAGGCTTTTTCAGAGAAGTTAACAGGAAAGAGATCACGAGGAAGACCCCAAAAGAGGTGGACATATTCAATGTGAGAGTGCACTGAGAAGAGGGGAGGAAAACCAGAAGATGTACTTAAAAATGTAGCAGGGTAGAGGATAGACAGGCAGCGATGGAGGTCCTTGATTCACAACCCTACCCGGGAAGCTGGAAACAGTAAATGAAGATGATGATGAATATCTTCCATACCTGCATCCACTACTGCAGACTCTATCATCGTTCAAGTCGGTACATGAAAATGCCCAACCTATGACTTGGCTACGTACAAACGGCGACCTGATTCTATCGTGGAGTCAACGCTAGTGTCTACACACCTCTATTAGTAATTATGTACACGCGGCATCCCGAACCTATCGTTGATCCAACACTATGGTAATAAATGGCGTATGGTTTCAGTGCCAGGAGTGTCCGAGGACATGTTCGGCTCGCCAGGTGCAAGTCTTTGGATTTGACGCCCGTACGCGACCTGAGCGTCGTGATGAAGATGAAATGATGATGAAGACGACACATAAACCCAGCCCCCGTACCAGCGAAATTAACCAGTGATGGATAAAATTCCCGACACTGTTGGGAATCGGACCCGGGACCCCTGTGACCAAAGGCCAGCACGCTAACCATTTAGCCATGAATCACTCATACTGTTAGGCAAAATCGAATATTTAAAACAATGTCCGGATATTTAACTCTAATTCTCATTGAAATTTAAACAAACGTGGTGAAATCCGCTACAAAAACGAACTCGAATCTGTCCATTTCCTACGATAAAGTGTGAATCAGAAATTACATAACGGGTTCGAATAGTTCAATCTATCATTCATTGAAATTCAGACACATAGAGTGAAGTTCACTAAATAAAAGTAAACACAAATCTCGTCTGATATTACGTGATTAGAATGAAAACAATAATCACAACCACTACGATATTTGTGGCTTAGCCTATAGTGTGAGGCTCCAAATAACCTGCAATGCAACACTCCAAACATGTGTCATTGTAAACTCTCCAGTAAAGTAAACTTTCATCAATATACGCAGGGTAAACTCTCAATCTGGTAACCTCACTTTCTCACCCGCAATGTTTCCAATTCGCGATGTTTTCCGCCTCGTAAAGATACAGAATAGAATTCAATTCCCAATAAGCAAATACTGCCACGACCTTGTGTAGAAGTATGTTTTGTTCGTAAGGTCGGTTATAACAAAATGCAATTCGCTGGTAAAAAAATGGAACTGTCAACTTGACTTAACTGACTTTAGTTGCAGTCTTACGTAAAATAAGAATCATGGGAGAAACGCTTGTACTTAAAATGTGCGTTACAACGCACTCACTTAGATTTGAGCACCCTTACGTTTTTCAAACGCTTTGTTTTACATAATTCAGGATCTTTACAGGATGTCGCTCCTCTTGTACAGGCCGTCTCGGAAATATTACACATTAACATATATACCCTGTCACTAAAATTCCTCTTTACCAAACTACAGGTCCTTTTCTCTTCGGCATCCTGCTTAGAACTTTCCACTAATAAAATACAGGGCTTACTCTGCCTCAAACTTTCTTCCTAATTATTCTCATGAGTATTTCATTCCTTATTTCGATCCATTTCTTCTTGAGCTTGATCAAATTTTAAGTACAAGTCATCCCATAACCAAGCATCTTCATGATAATATCAAAAATAGCTTCTCTATATTTTCCCAGACCTCAGGAGCAAAATAGCATGCCGTGACTCTACTACTTAAATACACGGTGTCACAAAAATCAATTTCCAAATGCCTAAAATTATCTCACTTCACTGGATTTCGATATGAAATTGCAAACCTCGCTCACACAATTGCTGAATGCATTATTATTATTTTATTATTATTTCAATGTATTCCTAGCGTGAATATTATTATTATTATTATTATTATTATTATTATTATTATTATTATTATTATTATTATTATTATTATTATTATTATTATTATTATTATTATTATTATTATTATTATTATTTTACTTTATCACACTTACTGGATAATTGTTAGATATATGTTATCATTATTACAACTTTTACCGGCGTGAACATATTTAGCTATTTTTATTGCAATATTAATTACACATTTTAAGAAAGTTAACACAGTTTTACGCACTTCGCGGCTACGAAATGACCAAAATCTCACCTACAGTGTTTTCTGGGACACTTCCTGCGGACATGACACAAAATCACCATCGCAACAAACTTATTTCTAGACATGCCACATATACAACGGAGTGGCATTTACATTTCTAACTACAAATGCATAATACTGGAATTGTGTTGATTGATGTGGCGTCATTTCGCCTGCATTTATCAAGCCAGCCTCATAATGATAGATGGCATTCTTCATTTAAATACTAACTTATCAACTACACTGGCTCTGCACTTGACTTTACGCAAAACAAATTAATTTTCTTGAGCCTGAACTAACATAATAATATATTTTATTATGCACATAATACGAAATAGACTACACACCTCCGTTCTCGACCAGTCAACTGATGGAAATCGTAGAAAGCTTCTACCCCTTGCCAGGTGTTACCAGATGTAACCGTTGGACAATGATGCTATCTCTCAAAAGAAACCAACTGTTCTCCCTTACAGATTGTCAAAGGAACCGTGTTAATAATAATTTAAAAGAGCTATCTTGGACTTCGATGTCTCCCTCGCAGAAGTTCATGAATTCTAAAATTAGCTGCTATGATATTCCCACCTACTAGGATGAATGTCGTTAATAAAATACCTTTAATGTCAAAGTTCTCTCTATTCATCCTCAACACTTTATAAAATTTCCATCCCTCAAGCCAACTGGCTTTTGAGATTTCTGAGTCTATCTTCTAACCACTCTAGGTTCACATCTTGGTGTAGACTGTCGCAGGTTCACCCTCTTGAACTGGCTGATTAGGAGTGGGTTCTCTCGTGGAAGAGGGAGTATTTAAACAAAATCGAATGAAGCGGGACAGCGCATCCCATTGTTGTGCAGTCTCATCCCATCTTCTATATCGCTGGACCGATTATTTTGAAACTCGCACCAGAGATTCAGCCTATTTTTTCCGATCACAAATGGTGGTGTTCGTTAATTGCTCCTGCTTCTTTCACGGGTGTAATTAATTCTATGTGTGATTTTCCCGCGTCTCTGGATGGATGACCCTACCTCATGTCGTTTCCAGTCTGGTGATAGACAGGAGAACTTCTCTCCGGGCGCAATTAATTATATTTCTCCCTGTGAAGTGAGCTTTATCCAATTATTCCAAAAATTCTTATGGCAAAATCTCTCTCAATAGCAGTTATTAACCACAAATTTATTATCAATTTTCGAAGTCTTCCAAAATGCTCCGTACTTGCTGGATACTTTGGTCACCTCCAGCCGCGAATAATAAACAAGGAACATCAGGCTGGCCTTTTACCAAAATGAATGCACGCTTGTTCCTCTCGCAGCTGGTCCTACATAGCCGTGCGTCGGAATGTTGGATTATCGGCTCAATATGAACACTGCGAAGAGTTTGGAATTACATTTAAGCTATTGACACGGAATCTAGTGATTAGGCGCTCCCTCAGTAACAAATCTCTGTGAACGCTTATAAAGTGTTTTGGAAGCATAGGTGGAATACATTTTGCAAAGCCACTCTCAGAGTTCTCCCAGCTTATGCAGTGACCTCTTCAGTGCCCGCGAATTGTTACTCACTCCTTCAGATGAAATTTTAGTCGGAGAAGAGGACGAAAACAGGTGGTGACAGATCTCGTGTGTATATAGTATGCTTCAAAGGTGTCATGTAGTGCCTGGGAAGGTAACTTCTTACGAAAACAGTCTCATGTGTAGGTACATTGTCTTTTAATAGAAACCAGCTGTTTCCTATCCATCTTTCCGATCGTTTACTTCTCACTGCATCCGTAATGTGAAAAAGGAAGTATGTGTACGTTTCCTTGTTTATAGTATGACTTTGAGGAATAAATTCATAGTGGACAATATTCTGTGGATCAAAGAAGTTTTTCATCATAACTTTGTCATTGCCAATGTCGTTAGAGAATTTTAGTTTCCCGGGAGATATTTTGTGTGGTCCTCAACACTCCCTAATATTCGATTATATCTGCATCTCTTGCGTCATGATAAATACCATCTTCATGAATGGCCTTGAGATTCTATAGCCCCTTCTGTAATCACCCTTACTAATCTTAGAATGTAGTATAATATCTATTCTTCTCCATCTTCTTGTAATCAAAATTTGTACCTCCAAATACTGCACATATTTTTGTAGCCTTGTCTTCCAACACAAACTTGGAATAAGAGAAGCAAGAAGAAGAAGAAGGAGAAGAATATAGAAGGTACTAATTCGGCGAGTCATGTCAGCTATAGGCTGTAATGTTTACAGGCATCTGAATTGTAAAATAACCAGATTTGCGCCAGTGAGGCAGTTGGCTGATCAATAATGTTGTTGGGTGGCTGTACAGCTACGTTTAGTAATTAACGAAGAATCAAGCAAAGCGATAAATCATAATATTAATCAGTGGCAAACACAATGTATTTGTATCTATTAACTGTCGGATCAAGAACGTCCGGCAGAGAAACTATAACACCTAATGTCCCGTTCATGGATGTGCTAACGCGCTGAATTATCATCTGCCGTAAAATATTGACTGAATAATAATTTTTTGCGGCTATTGCTAGTCTGGTACAGCCCTTGTAAGGAAGACCCTCCGACGAGGGTGGGCGGCATCTGCCGTGCACAGGAAACTGCGTGTTATTGTAGTGGATGGTAGTGTTAGGTGTGGTGTTTACGTTGCAGGAATGTTGGGGACAGTACAAACTCCCAGTCCCCAAGCAACGTGAATTAAACATTTTAAGGCTCAAATCTCCAACCCACCCGGGAATCGAACCCGGAGCCCTCTGATCCGAAAGCGACTACGCCAAGGAGCCGGACATTGATTGAATAACAGAGATCGTGTACAGAACTATCCCTAGTAACTAGTGGTGATATTTGTTTATATTATTTCGTTTTTTCTTCCTGATTCCAAATTATGTATTTTTTTTGTCTTGGTTTGCTTCGTTAAATTACCGAGTAAATCCGTCGTGAACATCAACATTGTTTACTCAGATGTATCAGAATTTTATCAATTAACCACTGTTGTTTAAACATCTGCAGTGAATGGAAAACCATCACCTGCGACCTTGAAGATAGTTCTATGTGGTTTTCCATTGTTATAATCTGACCGCCTGTCTGCTACTGGATGTTCGCGATCATATGTCGGAATGTTTATTTACTTATTTATTTATTTAGCGTCGCACCGACGCAGATAACTCGTACGGTGACGAAGGGATAGGAAAGGGCTAGAAGTGGGAAGGAGGCCACCGTGGCCTTAATTACTTTTGCCTAATGTGAATATGAGAAACCACTCGTCCGACTCGTTGGCTGAGCGGTCAGCGTACTGGCCTTCGGTTCAGAGGGTCCCGGGTTCAATTCCCGGCCGGGTCGGGGATTTTAACCTTAATTGGTTAATTCCAATGGCACGGGGGCTGGGTGTACGTGTTCTCTTCATCATCATTTCATCCTGATCAAGACGCGCAGGTCGCCTTCGGGAGTCAATAGAAAGACCTGCACCTGGGAAGCCGAACCCGTCCTGGGATATCCCGGCACTAAAAGCCATACGACATTTCATTTCAGTTTATTTCATGAGAAACCACTGAAAAACATCTTCAGGGCTGCCGCAAGTGGAGTTCGAACCCACCATCTTCCTAATGGAAGATAAGAGCTACGTGACCCAAACCGCGTAGCCTCTTGTTCAGTATGTCAGAATTTCATTTAGTCATGCGTTCATTCATGCGTTTTCAGCCAAGACATCCTCTTCCTTCTGCATTTCTTTTGTCAACTAACTTTAATTGTGGACACAGTTGAAGCATGACAGAACTGGAATTCCCTATTATGTGGCCTAATAAGATGGTTTTCTGTGTTTAATTGTGTGGACTCATTTTCTGTTTCCCCATTCTTCTCAAAATATTATCATTCCGTACTCGATCAGCCCGGGGAACTTCCAATAAGAGACTGCATTTGCACATCCGCCCGCCTCTGTGGTGCAGTGGTTAGGATGATTAGCTGCCACCACCGGAGGCCTGGATTCGATTCCCGGCTCTGGCACGAAATTTGAAAAGTGGTACAAGGGCTGCAACGCGGTCAACCCAGCCTCGGGAGGTCAACTGAGTAGTGGGGTTCAATTCCCACCTCAGCCATCATTGAAGTGGTTTTCTATGGTTTCCACCTTCTCCTCCAAGCAAATGCTGGGATGGTACATAACTTAAGGCCACGGCCGCTTCCTTCCCTCTTCCTTCTCTATCCCTTCCAATCTTCCTGTCCCCAACAAGGCCCCTGTTCAGCATAGTAGCTGAGGCCGCCTGCGCAAGGTACTGGTCCTCCTCGCCAGCTGTATCCCCCGACCTAAAGTCTTACATTCCACGACACTGCCCTTGAGGTGGTAGTGATGAGATCTCTGGCCGAATCCAAGGGAAAACCAATCCTAGAGGGTAAACAGATTAAGAAAGAATGTTCACATCTCAGATGATTCTATATGGGTTTGTCTTTTAATTACTGTAACTTTCAGCGTCCGTGCCACACTTTAACACAGACCATACATAGCACCGCATATAACGCATTCTTAATTTCAAATTAATTTCATGGGAATTTAAAATCTTCACATATTTGCAGAAAGAATATCTAGTCATTTCAACTCTGCATGTTATTTCTTTGTGAAGTACTAATTCCTTCCGACTCCTTGACTGAAAGGTCAGCGTTGAACCTTCAGTTCAGAGGGTCCCGGGTTCGATTCTTGCTTGGGTCGGGGATTTTAATTGCGTTTGATTTATTCTTCTGGCTCGTGGACTGGGTGTTTGTGTTGGCCCCAACACTCTCCTCTTCATATTCAGATAACACACAACACACCACACTACCAAACACCACAGAAACACGCAATAACTATCACATCCCTCCACATAGGGTTGGCGTCAGGAAGGGCAAAAACAGGGCCAAAACCACTGTTGCGACACAGACCGCACCCGCGACCCCACATGTGTGGGAGAAGCGGTAGAAGAAGAGTGAAGTACTACTTCACATATCCATATCTGAAAAATGGCGGGATTATACCTTAATTAAGATCAAGGCTGCTACCTTCCCAGTCCTAGTGTATTCCTTTCCATCATTACTGAATACGTTTCTGATTTACCATAACGTTAAACAAAGCAAAAGAAGAAATCGATTATGCAAGCAAGAGGGCAATTATTTAGACAAGATTGGAGTAGGTCCTCTGAAAATGGAAATACTATTTGAAATGACCAAACATAAACCAGAATATACTCAGAATAACTGTGAAGAATCTCTTTTGGCTGGTATTGAACCACCTGGCCTTGGCTCCTAGGGCCGCTTGTGGGACACGTCTCAGTGTGCGCAACGCAAACATAGGGTTCATTCATATCATCCAACGAATAATGCTCCTTGGCCGTCTGGCAGTGTACCAGTGTAGTACAATCGACTATTGATTCATGTCATGGACACACTTCCTAACCCTGACCCAGAAAGACACTGCAAACAGTGACAGCAGGGAAATGAAACGAATTAAACAATCCAATCCATTAAAACTAATGGATATGTTTTCAGAAGGTAATTAATATAGACAGCTAATATAGAAGTTATTCAGTGTGCATGTATGACGTCGTTAATTACCGTCTAACCTGATTTCAGTCGAATGCTCAGTCAAGGATGAAGTTCCAGATATTACTGACGTATAGATCCTTCCTGACAAGAGCAAAATGTCACTCACTTCCGGTTGGCGACATGGAGCATTGGGTGAATGAAGCGGCAGATGAGCATCACATTAACTGGCACGAGTATTACATACAGACACTAACCTGTCAAATCCCATCTTTATTGAATATTTAATTTTCAGTGAAAACGCGTCACTACGACCGCAAATACGAAATAGGATACTATACCTTAATAGAAGTAATATGCATGTTACTAGTCTATTTCTTCTGAATAACGAATAGAGTGTTTTGAGAACACTTCTATAGAATAGATTACTTCCATCCCGCAGTTTCTGATCACCTGAATACAAAATGTGCTTTTATACATGCATTCTTTCCCTTATTACTATTTGTTTATCTATTACTACATTAAACATTACTGTTCCACGGATATCCGTGGAGCAGAAAGAGGTGAAAGAAGGTGCTGGTGATGAATGGGTCTAACTACAATATCAAAAGTGAATTAAACGATAAATAAACGTTATACTTCTTTTAGAAATACAAACTTAACAATCTTTTCACTTGGTGAAATAAAAGAGTAACAGGTACAAATAGCAATGTTGAAACAAGAATAGGAAAACCCAAGATCAGGGAATTTTACAGATTTGGGGCTTCAAGCCCTTAGTTTACAAATTCTGAGATACCAGATCCAGTTTACAAAATTCTGCAAAAAATCTCGATTTTACGTCGCACCGACACAGATAGGTCTTACGGCGACGATGGGACAGGAAAGGGCTAGGACTGGGAAGGAAGCGGCCGTGGCCTTAATTAAGGTACAGCCCCAGCACTAGCCTGGTGTGAAAATGGGAAACCACGGAAAACCATCTTCAGGGCTGCCGACAGTGGGGTTCGAACCCACTACCTCCCGAATACTGGATACTGGCCGCACTTAAGCGACTGCAGCTATCGAGCTCGGTAATCTCGATTTTTACACAAGAACCAGAATATTCTAATCTAAGATCACTTTGCTCCAACAACCTTACAGCCTTCCAGAGGCGCACCTCAATATTGCAGAAGAATTCAGAAAACACAGAAAAGAGCTTCCATGCTCTCCAACTTTAACAAATCTTCTTACAGCCTACTCAAGGCAACATTACTTCAAAATCTTACAATCTCTAGCCTCTCTAGGCACAGTTTACAATTGAAATTACTTTTACACAGGGGTATCTAGTACCCAACCTTCCGGGCCTTTGAGGAAAAAGAACAGGTTAAATTAATGGCCCGAAACACAAACTGAATGGAGGAGTGTACTTTTGCTCCAAAACACTTTAATATATAAAACCTTAATTGGGCTCTAGGCCCGATGATGCAGAGGCAAATCCCAAGCTACAGAGGTGACTCGAATGAAAGTTACTTTAATGCATTACAGGAAAGAAGAAAAACAGTTACCAAGTCGTAGTCACTTCTAACCAAGTTGAAGGGGAACTCAAGAGATCAACGCATTCTCTATCCCCGATTTACAGTTTTAAGAATTTATGAAATTTTACATTAGCCGAAAGAAGGTTTACATTTTCGAAAACAGGTTACATAGTTAGAAATTAGGACCTTCCCCTCGTGTAAGTCTGCGGAGGTAGCTACAGAAAAATAAGTCTGGTGTTCATTACCTGGCTGATGTTCTGCCTGCCGAAGAATGAGGCGCCCCGCCTCCTGAATTAACATACACACTCTCTCAGAAATACGACGATCGATAGACAGGGTAACCAGAAAAGCCGCAGCTTATATATACGAGGGAACGGTTCTAGAGAGTTCTGGACTAATCCGGATACGCCCTCTCAATTTTATTGGCAAATTCAAAAGTTACGAACAAGAAGCCTGTGATAGCCTGGACAATAATTACAGAAAATTCTCATTGGCGAGATTCAAACCTGGCGGAAATGAGAAGGAAGTGTTGCAAACATTGAAATATATAAAAAAGCAAATGAAAGTAAATTTAATTGAGAAAATCAATAAACAGAAAATTTATTTCGATAACTTATTTTTACCTTGCACCAGAGTGCATGACCACAGTTTTTGGTAATGACACATATGGAGAATGTCCAAACTTCTTGATGTACATCAAAAACAAACCAAATAAATCCAATCAGTTTAGGAAACTTAGAAATGACAAACTTCTCAATTATGCAATAGTGACATCTTCTGATTAATGTCCCAACTTCATGTAGTAGCAGTTTCACTTTTGTTGGATAGATAGAGTTCCTAGGCGCTTCTTTTGAATGTGCGGAGTTGAGGTGTACCTACCGGTACAATTACAATGAAACTTATTAACTATTTTCATCCAATTTCTAAATTGTAGTTTTACATTTTTTTTTTGTTCTAAACGTTAACAATATTATATAGTTTATGACAACATGTATCTTCCTATTTTGAATCAGTGCTTACTTTTGAGTCACTAGCCTTGATAGAGTTAATTAAATGAATGAATGGATGAACGAATGATGAACTGCTGAATGAATGTTTTCATGATTGAATGGTGTCCTTCATGAATGAATGAATGAATGATGAATTGCTGAATGAATGTTTTCATGATTGAATGGTGTCGTTCATGAATGAATGAATGAATGAATGAACACTCTTCTCACCCAGTCACGGATAGCCACCAACTGAGGAGAAAGCATTCATTAATGAATGAGTGTTTGAATGAATGAATGAATGAATGAATGAATAAATTAATTACTTAATGAATTCCTGCATGAAAAACATAATTTACCTTTTCATTTACCTTTTATGTCTTTTCCTTCTTTTGAGGTTTTTATTCGCGATTTAAACTGGGGAGAGATTTTAATTAATTAATTAATTATTAATAAAAATGTTATACATGTTAGTAGGCGCAAATGATTCTTAATTGGAAATCTGCTATTTATATTCGTATAACCCTTAAAAGAAAAAATATAAAAGACAATATGAATCATAAATTTAGCACCATATGACAACTCCGCTACTAGGAAAAATACCTAAACATGGAAAGAGGAGAATGTTCTTGGAAAAATGTTTATTTATCCTACTCTAATTTGCTTGAAAACATACTCAGATGAGGCTCTGTTTATGCCGTAGTCACTGAATTCCATCGCAAGAAAAAACAAAGAATGCTATGTATCAGTACCCATTGACACTACAGGCATGCGTACAATGACAGATTGATACACATTTACCTCTGTAACTGTTCCATTTAACACTATAAACATGCATACAATAACAAACTGAAACACATGTACCGGTATCACTACACCTGCTAGATCCCATTGTTTTCTCAGCACACATTCCTTTCGTCAGTCATCTTTTAAATGTTTTCCACGTTCGTTATTTTAGCTTGTTTGAGGACAAACGAAAACGTCTATTAACAACCTGAGTTTCACTCGCATAACATGCTTATTTATAATGCGTTTTTATCATGTGCTATCCTTTACTGCATTTTATTTAAAGAAACCATAATGTTAATTTTAATTTCTTCGCTAGCCATTGCGAAAATACAGTTATAACCTTCCATGTTCTTTGGCTAGATGATTAAAATGAATTTCATGTCTACTTAAATGGAACCTCACATCTATTTATACGAGTAGCATGTTGTCAAAAACTTATATTGTACTGAAATCGAAATAAATTATTCATTCACATATTGTGATTAAATTGGTATTCAATATTTTCTTGTAGTTAATGTTTTGTTGTTTATTTTCTTTAAAGTTCCTTTTCACGGGTTAATTGTTATTTATCTAAGTATTTTGTTTTTCTTCCTATTATTAAGGGATGTTTCTTGAGTCGTAACTCTGATAGTATCATGTGTGCCTTCCTTATTTCTTGGCTCTGATCTTGGGTTATCTGAGATCTAAGTGTTACTTGAGTTTGTTTAGTTACCTTGAATGTCCTTTTCTTATTTTGAGGTTGTTCTTCGTGATTTAAATACAATTTAGAATAAATTAACGTAGATCCTCGAGTAATATGATTGCATTTAATTTATTAATGTTATTTTATTACATGCTAATATTTTCTTTTAAATGATTGTTTCCCCTCTAATTTGTATTAGATATGTTGGTGGTTTTATTATCTTCTAAAGTTTAATTTATCCTTTCTAATTACAGTAACCATTAATTTGACAGGGATAACCCATAAAAGACCATAAACTTTATACGTTCCACAGTTAAGTTGCTTTATTTTATGTTGTAGCAGTTAATTTTATTTGTATCTGGTGAGTCACACCTTAGTTGCTTTGTATATTAACTTTACGGTGCTACAAGAGTAAATATACAGGATTTTGAGGGTGTAGATACAAGGCCTCAGATTATAATAATTTTGCTGAATATGTTCGAGAGGCAGTCAATTTTGAATGAGATAGTGATGGTACTAATAGTAATTCCGATATAGGTTGTTATATATGCTCCTAGTCCAGGCCTGTACGTTTGTTCAAACGATCTGGAAGATTTGAAATGCAACAACAAACCATTCGTTATAGACAGCTTGAACTCACATGCACACCAGTGTAAAACTCGTTAGAAATTGATCAGTTAGTCAGTTGTGTCTATGATCTCATAAGTTGTCGATGACTATTATCATGGTCGATGAGGGACATTGTGGGTCCTTTCGATAGAATGTACAGTTAGTGAGTTCAGGCTCTTGTGAAAGAAAGATAGTTCATAACATTCAAGAGTCAAATGTGCCGTAAACAGGGGTATTAGTGGTCGAAACGGTCAAGTAAGATACTGAAGGAAGGTTAGAATCTTTTGATATTTATAGAAAGAATCAGCATACTCAAAACTTTCAAGCAATGTAGCCCGGAGAACAAATGGATCCGGCGATCATGTAGCGAATATTGAGAAGGTATTGAAATTACCGCGAATATATCAGCTGTTAACACTATACCAGACATATCTCACGGCAACAAACTCTGTCGGCGTTGTCACAGGGAATCAGAAACCCTTACTCATGCTCTGCAATTCTGTGATCATGCTGCACTCTGCAAAACTCGAGTAAGTGTCACTGCCTTGAAGGGCAAAGGATTCTACATCTCTAATATCGACAGCTTTCTATAGACTGATACCATCACGCTTAGCCAAGTTCTTCTCATGGTTACATAATTGAACCTACTGTCATGTTTTCTTTTTTTTCTAGTGGCTTTACGTCGCACCGACACAGATAGGTCTTATGGCGACGATGGGATAGGAAAGGCCTAGGAGTTGGAAGGAAGCGGCCGTGGCCTTAACTAAGGTGTGAAAATGGGAAACCACTGATAACCATCTTCAGGGCTGCCGACAGTGGGATTTGAACCCACTATCTCCCGGATGCAAGCTCACAGCGGCGCGGCTCTAACCGCACGGCCAACCCGCCCGGTACTGTCATGTTAGAGGTACATTAAAACCATCCTGAGCTAGTCAGTGCTGCCGAGAAGGCAACTGTCGGAGTTCTTTCAACAAGAGTACCATCTCGAATCAGTGGCTGTGATTGTCTTAATGATAGGAACCAAACGTAACATTCCAAAATTTTTACCGACTTTTGTAAGCGGTTTGAACTCACTTAAGCCTTCATAAGCACACTTTCACGACATTTTTCGAAGGTTATATTTGCATATTTAAGAAGCATTCCTTAATACATGTCAATAAAGGTTGATTTCACCCTGAAATAATAATATTTAGAAATCATGCCTTAAATTTCAGAACTCCAAGCAACAGTAATTAACTAGATGTGATGACTAAAATCCCCGACCCGGCCGGGAATTGATGCCCGCAACACTGACCATTCATACAAGGATTCGAACTATGATTGAATCGAATATTTTTTTTATTTCCTTCAAATTTCCAGAAGTAAGGAGCAAATTTACTCCTACAGTTGAGCAGAGGTCGTTGAGCGAGCGAGTGGCTACGTGGTTTGGGACATGTAGCTGTCAGCTTTCGTTCGAACCCCACTGTCGGCATCCCTGAGGATAGATTTTCCGTAGTTTCCCATTTTCTCACCATACGAATGTTGGGGCTGTACCTTAAATATGGTCACTTCCTTCCCACTCTTACCGCTTTCCTATCACATCGCCGCCATAAGACCTAGCTGTGTTGGTATGGAATGAAATTATTATAAGGATGGGAAGAGGCGAGGAATAGAATTTCTCCTTTCCATATGATGCCCAACCTGGAGTGGCTGGATAGATATCTGAGTAATAATCAGAAATATTTCAAAACAATTGTTCTTTTATAGCATTTCCTACTTCCCCCAAGCCGGCCGCGTGGTGTAGGGGTAGCGTGCCTGCCTCTTACCCGGAGGCCCCGGGTTCGATTCCCGGCAAGGTCAGGGATTTTTACCTGGACCTGAGGGCTGGTACGAGGTCCACTCAGCCTACGTGATTAGAATTGAGGAGCTATCTGACGGTGAGATAGCGGCCCCGGTCTAGAAAGCCAAGAATAACGGCCGAGGGGATTCGTCGTGCTGACCACACGACACCTCGTAATCTGCAGGCCTTCGGGCTGAGCGGCGTTCGCTTAGTAGGCCAAGGCCCTTCAAGGGCTGTAGTGCCACGGGGTTTGGTTTGGTTCTACTTCCCCCTACTCAGATACGAAACAAAGTAAACCTAACCTACCTAACCTAGAACACGTAATCACCGAGCAGACAAATATTTCCAATGTTTCCAGTTTTCTTCGTGGCACGAGGCTGTAAACGGAAATTATGTGCCATGGGTATTACTATACTTCATGATCTGACCCCAGAAATCATCGAGGAAATACGCCGTTTATGATGTCTGAGTTTAATTACGTCGGTCTGCACTTCAGATATTTTTATTTTCATCTCATAAGATTCTGGTAAAAGTTCAAAATTATTTTTCTTTAATAAAATTTCACTCTTCAACATAACATATCAATAAGAAGTCGTCAGAATCACACGAAACTCTTCATATGGGTGATTTTAATGCCATTAAAATATCAGAGGCAAAGGATATTTCACTTCAAAAAAGTGCTCTTGAAGGGAAACTCTACTACCCTGTGGCCTGGATACAAGATGATGTGATATGGGCGAGGAGGGAGGCATACACGTTATGAATGATATCCCGCGGCATATCTGCCAATATTTGCTGCAGCTAGTTCTCTAGATCGTGTAAACTCCTGGGCTGCTGAAGTTGGCGCCCCAGGTGATCCCGGACCTGTTCGATAAAATCTGGTAATGGGACTGGCCATGGAAGTTTTACTGTGTTTCAGAGGCATTACATTGCTATCCTTGTTGTGTGCAGCCGAGTATTTTCCTGCACGAAATGCCTCTTGGAAGGGTAAAACATACGACTGTAGGATGTCCTGCACGTATACCTGCTCTCCGATGTCAGCTCACTGCCACGCGCCCCTAACCGCACGGCCAACTCGCCCGGTGCGTCATGTTTTGCTAATGGACGATATAACCTGTCGGTAGGGTTCAGAACCGTGTGTAAAATATGCTCACTGGACATTAGTACCATACAGTACGCCTGCAGGGCAATAGGCACCTTATATCCATGTCGACCGAGCTCGATACCTGCAGTCGCTTAAGTGCGGCCAGTATCCAGTAATCGGGAGATAGTGGGTTCGAGCCCCACTGTCGGCAGCCCTAAGGATGGTTTTCTGTGGTTTGCCATTTTCACACCAGGCAAATGCCGGGGCTGAACCTTAATTAAGGCCACGGCCGCTTCCTTCCAATTTCTAGGCCTTTTCTATCCCATCGTCGCTATAAGTCCTATCTGTGTCGGTGCGACGTAAAGCAAATAGAAATAAATCCATGTCCACGTTAGTTGTGTTGCATAAAACTACATTGGAAGGGGTGGCTGAATCACACGGTATAAGCTTTTAAATGTCCGACTCGTTGGCTGAATTGTCAGCGTACAGGCCTTCGGTTCAGAGGGTCCCGGGTTCGATACCCGGCCGGGTTGGGGATTCTAACCATCATTGGTTAATTCCAATGGCTCGGGAGCTGGGTGTTTGTGCTGTTTCCAACATCCCTGCAACTCACACACCACACACAACACTATCCTCCACCACAATAACACGCAGTTACTACACACGGCAGATGCCACCCACCCTCATCAGGGGGGTCTGCCTTACAAGGACTGCAGTCGGCTAGAAATAGCCACACGAAATTATTATTATTATTATTATTATTAGCTTTTAAATGATAAATATAATGCTACTAATTATTCCTTCGATCATCCTATCAGTCGAGCTTGAAACCAGAAAACGAAAATAATGGTGTATTTGGAGAATTTTGAAGAAAGACCACGTTCTGAGACATGGAGAGAGAGAGGAAGAAGGGGCTGTGATTTTAAAACTAACAGCGTGATTTAAACCAAATAATTTGAATTGCTATCTGTCTCCCCAGATTTGCTGTAAATCATGATAAAATTACCAAAGATAGAAGATACCAACGACACAAACATCAAGATGGTTGTGATTCTAGATTTGGCCCATTCAGCCATACAATAACCCAAAATCGACAACATTGACGTACTCGGAAGAGAATCATTACGTATATAATTCGGAATTTCTTAAAATGATATTTTTTAATAAATATAACGCTTTATTACAAACCTATCTACTAGTCACTTGGCAATCTCGTGTTCTCGTTTTCTCCATGGTCTGATTGTGGAGAACATTCATTACGCACCCCTGAAAGTGATACTTTTATGCTTCCTACTAGAAGCGAGCGAGCGAGTAGGTCAGTCACCGCCTCTGGAAGGAACTAAAGGGGATATCTCCATCTCTATACACGCAACAACACACGCAAAACTATTTCAAACGAATTTTAGGGCGATAATTCTTTAAAATTAAGACAGATACTGAGTAAAGACAGCTCGTATGTATTGCAGTATGGAACTGGTAACCTTCTGATGATGATGATGATGATGATGATGATGATGATGATTTTACATATTAAACAAACGTTATTAGTGTGATTATCTACCACCCCCGGAGGCCCGGGTTCGATTCCCGGCTCTGCCACGAAATTTGAAAAGTGGTACGAGGACTGGAAAAGGGTCCACTCAGCCTCGGGAGGTCAGCTGAGTGGAGGTGGGTTCTATTCCCACCTCAGCCATCCCGGAAGTGTTTTCCGTGGTTTCCCACTTATCCTCCAGGCAAATGCCGGGATGGTACCTAACTTAAGGCCACGGCCGCTTCTTTCCTTCATCCTTGGCCATCCCTTCCAATCTTCCCACCCCTACCAAGGCCCTGTTCAGTATAGCAGGTAAGGCCGCCTGGGCGAGGTACTGGTCCTCCTCCCCAGTTGTATCCCCACACCCAATGTATCACGCTCCAGGACACTGCCCTTGAGCTGAGTCCGAGGGAAAGTCAACCCTGGAGGGTAAGCAGATTAAGAAAAAAAGAAATAAACCTACATTATGTTTCTGTATTTTATGGTGTTCTTATTGCCTTCTGATAATAATCTTGTAAAATTATTATTTCCTTCTTTCTCCTTTCTTAATCTGTTTACCCTCCAGAGTTGGTTTATCCCTCGGACTCAGGGAAGGAGCCCACTTCTACCGCCTCAAGGGTAGTGTCACTGCCTTCGTGATATGCACGCCGTACTGTAGCTCTGATGACGTCACGCTTTGTGTGGGACTTGGAGGCGATACGCATCCGCTCCGCTTGAGTAACACACGCGTTTAAATTACTAAAAAAAGCTGTTAACACCTTATAAAACCAAAAAGGATTCATAAATATTATTTCTGACATAAAATGCATATCCTTCCCCTTAACGTTCAATTTCTCGCGTATATCCTTTCGTTTCCGTAAGTACCGGTACAGGCTAATACTTTGGGACATATTCTTACGATTTATATCCATTTTCTAGTCAACTGGAATATTCAAATCATACACACAGACATAAAACAAGCAACCAATTACCAATACAATATACTACAAATGTAAATTATTTCTGTACCACCAGTTCAGTACCTACAAAGTCCGACTCGTTGGCTGAATGGTCAGCGTACTGGCCTTCGGTTTAGAGGGTCCTGGGTTCGATTCCCGGCCGGGTCGGGGATTTTAACCTTCATTGGTTAATTCCAATGGCTCGGGGGCTGGGTGTTTGTGCTGTCCCCAACATCCCTGCAACTCACACACCACACACAACACTATCCTCCACTACAATAACACGCAGTTGCCTACACATTGCAGATGCCGCCCACCCTCATCGGAGGGTCTGCCTTACAAGGGCTGCACTCGGCTAGAAATAGCCACACGAAATTATTATAGTACCTACAAGAAAGATTACGAGTAAGCTGACCTCTAACAATAACAAAACATTTACTGCAACTGTCATGAAATTCGGTTATTGTTTAAAAAATGTAGATTTTTAAACAGCAAATAGGCTAATGCCTATACAATTATTTTCATATTCAATTTTCATGGAACTTGATGGGAAAAATCTCAGCAGTGTTATTTCACAATACATTCCTACCTAAAGTGGTAAAATGCATAAACTAGACTTGAATTTTCAAATTCACCGAATTCAAATAAGCCGTAAGTCTGATTACATAAAAATGTTACCCATGTTTTTGACATAATAAGATATTTTAACTCAATATTTGGACGAGACACTCTTATTTCCCCTCAGGATTTAATCTTCAAGAAAGTGGTTGATACATACAACTGTGTGGTGATTAACTGTTAATTTCTCCCTAGGAATAGCCTTCTTCGATAACCTAACTATTTCTTCAGCGAAGGAATTATAAATACTGGAGTGTACTCTCCTCGTTTATAATTTGGTCAGCAACTCTTAGCATAATGATTTCTCTCACTGATAACCTTACTTCAATTATATACAATTCGTGGTTTATAATAAAACGCTGAACGCACTAACTCAATTCATTTTACACTATGTATATTCATTACACAAATAAACTACAAAAGTAAAACACTGCAGAGCGATATTCTTAACCTAAAGCCTCACATACGCCTCATATACGCTCACACTAAGTTTTATTCACTAACTGAGGAATTTTAATTTAATAATGCAGTCGATAACGACTCAGTCTGATATATATCTGAGTAAACATGCGGCCAACGTTAAAATTTTCAATAAAACAGGGAAGATTCGCATGTAAATCAACTAACTCACGTGATATACTCCCACCCCCCCCCCACTCCCCAACGATCAGCTGATTGCTTTACCGCGCTTGTTACAGTACGGCCTGTACTTCACGAAGGGAGTGGCAGTGTCCTGGAGCGTGCGACTTTCAGTCGGGAGAGGAAGACCAGTACCCCGCCCAGCTGGCCTCACCTGCTATATTGAAGAGGGGGCTTGTGAAGGGGGGGGATATTAAGATTGGAAGGGATAGGCAAGGCAGAGGGAAGGAAGCGGCCGTGGCCTTAAGTTAGGTACCATCCCGGCATTTGCCAGCAGGAGAAGTGAGAAACCACGGAAAACCACTTCGAGGATGGCTGAGGTGGGAATCGAACCATCTCTACTCAGTTGACCTCCCGAGGATGAGTGGACCCCGTTCCAGCCCCCGTACCACTTTCCAAATTTCGTGGAAGAGCCGGGAATCGAACTCGGGCCTCCAGGAGTGGCAAATAATTACGCTAACCACTACGCCACAGAGGCGGATTTATGAAATTATTCTTTTTCTTGTTTTTTACAATTTGCTTTACACCGCACCGACATAGATAGGTCTTATGGCAACGATGGGATAGGAAAAGTCTAGGAGTGGGAAGAAAGTGGCCGTGGCCGTAATTAAGGCACAGGGCCAGTAATTGCCTGGTGTGAAAATGGGAAACCACAGAAAACCACCTTCAGGGCTGCCGACAGGCGTTCGAACTCACTATCTCCCACACGCTGCTAGCTCCTAACCTCACGGCCAACTCGCCCGGTTTATTTAAATGCAATTGTTCTGATATGTATAGAAAGGTAACTAGATCGATTACAGTAACTGTTACGCAAAAATTATTTTTTCGTACGTGATATAATATCACAGACAAAACCGCAATGAATGTATTGTAATATAAAAGCACTAGGTAACCTACTTTTAGCCGGAGTAAGCAATGGTCTTTGAAGGTGCTCAAATACGCCAGCCTCGTATTGATATATTTACCAGCAGATAAAAGGAATGCTGTGAGACAAGATTTTCGGCACCACTGAGACTCTTAAAACCGTGAAAGCAGTCAGTGGCTTACAAAACCAATTAAATAGATATATGAACCCAGTTTTCAAATTTCTAAACATGAAATTTTGTATCAGAATTCTCGTGAAGAGAGAACAAAACTACAATGCAGATCAATCAATGAGAAAGAATGGGCACTTCAAATTTCGATTTTAAGGATAATCTGTGATCACAGCTATTGTGTGCATTTCGATTTGACACCATTCTGGCTGACTCCATGTCAGTTTCCTGAGTGAGTTGGCTGCGCGCTTCAGGTCGTGTTGCTGTCAACTTGCACCAGACGGAGGGTGAGTTCGAATTCCACTGTTGGCATCCCCGAAGATGTCTTTTTCCGTGGTTTCCTACTTTCATACCACCTTCATTCAGGCCACGGTCGCTTTCTTGCCATTCATAGCCTGTCCTATATCATTGTCGCCGGTACGACATAAAATAACAAAAATGAAGCAGAGAAACGCATTTCCATTGAGGGAATTCTGGCTGAGTTTTAATTAATTTATCTATTTGGGACTATATCTAAAACTTTCTGAACTAATTTTTCTTTATTCAAGACTAGAAATATAACGCTTTTTCTCGAACAAACCGTCAGTTGAAGTCAAGAAATTAGTAAGAATCGTCGGAGTGAAATTTAAGAAGGATTCCATCAAAGGCTGCGTACACTGTGTGGCATGTGTGCGTCTGTTTATAAAAAGAAATTCATTTAATATGGCTATTGAATTCAAAATTATTTTTTACAATTGGCTTAACTTTGCACCGACACAGATACGTCTTATAGCGACGATAGGATGGAAAAGGCCTAGGAATGGGAAGGAAGCGGCCGTGGCCTTAATGGCCTTAATTAAGGCACAGCCCCAGCATTTGCCTGGTATGAAAATAGGAAACCACAGAAAACCATCTTCAGGGCTACCGACAGTGGGGTTCGAACCCACTAGCTACCGGATGTAAGCTCACAGCTGCGAAACCCTAACCGCACGGACAACTGGCCGGGTCATAATAAATGAAACTGCTAGATTTTTTGTTCACGTGTCGTTATGACATACCTTCCATCCATTTTTGGACATATAATAACACATGAAACTTATAAAAAATGTTGAATATATACCTCATCTCTGAATTAAGATATTATGTACATATGATGATGCACTGCCTTCCTCAAGAGATTTAAACGAAATCTTTACTATGTAGAGTTGTAAAAATTAGATACAATCTTCATAGACATGATTCCTTTTCTATATCGAAATCGCTTACCCGGACTTCGAAATTGTTCTGTCTGTCTGTCTGTCTGTCTGTCTGTCTGTCTGTCTGTCTGTCTGTCTGTCTGTCTGTCTGTCTGTCTGAACAAGTTTTCATTTCCACCCTGAAGGGTTGGGGCGGGCCACCTAGAAGGGTACGTCTTCTCTCTGGCCATGTGGGGGGCGGGGCGGAATTGTTCTGAAGTCGCGTGACGTTCTCTTAAACCATGACAATATTAATGAACATATTTTTCCCGTGAGAGTCAACAGCATGCACTTCTTCATAACAGTCAAACTCCTTCCTGTTCAGCGTGTCGGCAATTGCGTGCTTAACCTTGTAGTGTCTTAAGTTAATAAAAAAGTAAAACTGAAAGAATAACATCCAAGTACATGAATTTTCACCACAATTACTGGGAACTTCTTTTAGGTTGGCGCCGTGCTGAGAAGCTGGAACGGTATAGCACTGGCCGTCTGACCCCAAGGTGGCAGGTTCGATCATGGCTCAGTCCGGTGGTATTTGAAGATTCTCAAATACGTCAGCCTCGTGTCGCTAGATTTGCCAGCAAGTTAAGGAACTCCTGCGGGACAAAATTTCGACATCTCGGCGTCTCTGAAAACCGCAAAAGTAGTCAATGGGACGTAGAAAATAATAATATTATTATTATAAATCTTAGGTCGGCGCAGTTAATATTTAATTTTAGTATGAATGTCGTCGTCTCCGAAGTGGTGAGATTAAGTTCATCGGGCATGAAGTAGTTTGCTCGAGTGTGTTCAGCAAAATGAATCACTTCAATTCCTTTTAATTGCGTAGAAGACTATTCTTGGCTGCCTTGCATGTTTTTGGATCTCTTTACATTGTTACACGCAGAGTGTGTTCTATAATTTTTTAGGCCGCCCTGAATTTCATCTCCAGGATCGAAAACCTTCGTAAACCTTGTACCATCAGACTTAAAAAGCTTTTGTGCAATGGAGATAGTGTACCATTGTTCATTACTACAGCTTCTTAATTTCTGATACACTTAAGAAAATGGAAATTGCAACACCATGAAGGCATTGGTCGTTTGTGTTGATTTTCAAAATATGGAACGATGCCATGTAGGTATGTAAACGATCAAAGTTTCAGACCCATTGGACTGTTGCTACAGGTCTCCCCAGTATACGGACTCTGGTGTAGCGTACTTGACTTGCAGTCTGTGCAGTGAAGTGTTCCCCGTCAAACATGCCTCGACGACAGAGAAGAGCACGCTATCAACAACTGTCGCAGTTTGAGAGGGCTCGGATAATTGGGCTGTGTGAGGCTGGATTATCGCTAAGGACTCTCGTTGCACGTGTTGGCCGACAGGCATCTACGGTACAACGTGTATGGCAGCAGTGGTCAAATGAAGGTACCCACACTCGCAGACCTGGCACAGGCCCAGAGCGACAGACAACTGTGAGAGAGGATCGCCACATCATTCGGATGGCCCGGATGGAACCCCATGCAACAGCAGCGCAAATTCGAACAGCTGTAGCACCCCACGTTACACAACAAACAGTTGGTAATCGCCTGCGTGCAGCTGGCTTACGAGCCCGTGTCCCTGCAGAAGGTGTTCCATTGACCCCACAACAGCGACGTGTAAGGCTGGCCTGGTGTCGAGAAAGATCGACGTGGGTCGACGAATGGCATAGGGTCGTCTTTAGTGATGAATCGCGCTTCTGTCTTGCCCGCAGTGATCGCCGCAATCGTGTGCGCCGACGAACCGGGGAGAGGGGCCGCCCAGATCTTATTGCCGAGGGGCACACAGGGCCAACACCAAGCATTATGGTCTGGGGTGCCATTGGCTTTAATATGAAATCAAAAATAGTGCTTGTAAAGGGCACTATGACTGCTCGACAGTACGTTGATAGGGTACTCAATCCAGTGGTTGTCCCTATGATGGTGAACATTGCTAATGGGATGTTTCAGCGGGACAATGCCCAGGTTCACATTGCACGCATCTCCAGAGAAGCTCTCCACGACATCACAACCTTAGAATGGCCCGCCATATCCCCGGACCTCAGTCCTATTGAGCATGTGTGGGACATGATGGTCGACAACTGGCCAACTGTCCTCAGCCACCCACAACTATGGAACAACTGACCCGTGCAGTGCAGCAAACATGGGCCACAATTCCTCAGGAAGCGATCCAGGGTCTTATTGACTCCATGCCTGGACGAATTCATCAATGTATTGCAGCTCATGGTGGGCACATCCTGTATTTATTGTTGTCCAAACTTGCGGTCAGAGTGACCTGAATGTGCAATCATCGAATCACAACCGAACACTCGTTTTGTATGTTCAATTGCAGTAATGTAGCATTACTCCTTCTGGGTGTTGCAATTTCCATTTTCTTCAGTTTAATAATTTTGTGATAAATATATCTCGTAGGGCATTATAGGGTTAAATAAGATGAGCAGTCTTCTTAAATATTATTTATTTCATTCTTTATATAAAGAATAAATAATTAATTATTTATACACTTATTTATCTCTTTGAATGGTCAGCGTATGTGACCTTCGGTACGGAGAACCCCGGGTTCCCTTCCCGGTGGTACCTGATATTTTAACTGCGCATGGTTAAACCTTCGGAAGTTTTGTGTTAGTCTTAACACACATCTCTTCATCTGCATACATAAAACTCAACAATAGCACCTACCACAAAACAGAATACACCGCTCCACATAAGTTTGGCATCATGAAAAGCATCCGGTCGTTAAACTGTACGAAAACCACATGAAACTCTCACTTCGATTAATTGATAAAGGGCCACGAAAAAGAACATTTCGTTTATTTTCCTTTCTTTCTTTCTTTCTTTGTTCTTTCTTTATTTATTTATTTATTCATTTATTTATTTATTTACTTATTTATTTTATTTATTTATTTATTTATTTATTTATTTATTTATTTATTTATATTTATGAATCCCTTTTCCCTCCAGGGTTGGTTTTCCCTCGGACTCAGCGAGGATCCCACCTCTACCAACTAAAGTTTAGTGTCCTGGGGCATGAGACTCTGAGTCAGGGGGATACAACTGGGAAGATGGACCACTACCTCGCCCAGGCGGCCCCACCTGCTATGCTAAACGAGGGCCTTGTGCGGGAATGAGAAGATAGGAAGGGATAGACAAGGAAGAGGGTAGGAATCAGCGGTGGCCTTAAGTTAAGTACCATCCCGGCATTTGCCTCGAGGAGAAGTGGGAAAGCACGGAAAGCCACTTCCAGGATGGCTGAGGTGGGAATCGAACCAACTCTACTCAGTTGACCTCCCGAGGATGATTGGACCACTCATACCACTTTTCAAATTTCGTACCAGAGCCGGGAATCGAACCCGAGCCTCCGGGGATGGCAGCTAATGACACTAACCACTACACCACACAGGTGGACTATTTATTTTATTTATTTATTTATTTATTTATTTATTTATTTATTTATTTATTTACAAGACTGTGGTTACATTGTGGTGGTGGTTGTGGTGGCGGAGGTGGAGGCGGTGGCTAGGAGATTTTGACATTCAGTCTGTAGTGAAAAACAGGATATCTGACAGGGTATTGGCTAACTTAATTCTGTATGTAGATATATTACTGTAGGTAATAATCGTGATACTAACGACAATAAGAACGAGTAACTTGTAAGATGTGCTATTATTTTTTTAAGCTTTCTTTCCGTACCTTGAAGGTGTATAGCGGGTCTCCTAGACGGGTCACGCCTTCTCTCAGACTAAGGAGATCTGTAGCGGTGATTTGAGAAGTTGAGTGGACAGTGTCCACGGCGTATAAAACGTTATCCCGACATTCGCCTTAGTGGAGGAGAATGTAAAACCACGGTAAACCACGCTCAGGACAGCGGACGGTGGGAACAAGCACCTCCGCCTACCTAGTGCAGAGCTGCAGGACTAGCCGCTATTGAGCCGAAGCTCACTCTACTCAGTCCACTCTTATTTCTGGAGATAGGTAGATAATTAATTATCTACGTGATGTGAGTGCATCACACTACAAGTGTTAGTTAATGGAAACACATCAGTACTACGTCATTCATTCTCACATTCACCCAAGCATCCATACAAGCTCGCTAGGCAGTGGAAGGAAATCCTGGTAAGATCTTTTAGAAGAGGCTAATATAGTGAAGTTCCTACCTCTCAATGGGAGAGTATACCATAACAGAACACCAGAGGCAAGGAAGGAACGATTAGGCCTATACATTGCTGTGGAAGGAAATTCATTAGCAGACTGAGCCAAGGAGCCAGGCATGTCTACCTACCTACTGCAGCATAAAAACAAAATTAAATTAAAACACAAATCACATAACAAGAAGAAAAATACAAGAACTTAGAAACAATGTTACGAGACATTACTTACTTTTTCAGTCAGTTTATCGTCCCGGTTTGGTTTCTCCCCCGGACACAGCGTGGTATCCAAGCTCTACCGCGTGTCCTGGAGTGCGATATATTGGTTGGAATATAATTGGGAAGGAGGACCAGTACCTCGCCTTGGTGGACTCAACCGCTATGCTGATCAGGGGCCTTGTGAGGGATGGTAAGATTGGAAGGTATAGAAAAGGAAGAGGGAAAGAAGTGGCCATGGCTTTAAGTTAGATACTATCCCGGCATTTGCCTGCAAAAGAAGTGGGAAACCACGGAAAACCACTTAGAGGACGACTGAGGTGGGAATCATATCCCCTCTACTCACTTGACATCCCGAGGCTGAGCGGACCCCATTCCAGTCCTCGTACCATTTTCCAAATTTCGTGGCAGAGCCGGAAATCAAGCCCGGGCCTCCGGGGGTGGCAGCTGATCACTCTAACCACTAGTCGATAGAGGCGGATCGACACTGCACCCAAACAAGAAACGTCATGATAGCGAAGAAGAAGAAGAAGAAGAAGAAACGAGAAATACATCAAAGCAGTAAACAAAAAACTCCACGACAATTCAAAATCACTTATGAACATGTAACATGATGATTGTCCAATAAGTGAATTAAAAATATATTGAGTAAAATAAAAATAATGGTATTAGTATTACCCAAACCGGAGAGAGTTGCGTTCAAATCCGCGACGCTAACCTGTAGACCAGTTGTGCTACAGGTTGTGGTGAGGAAATTCCAGCAGATACGCTGTCTGACAAGTGTAAAGGGTCATTTGCTCGTTAAATAAGGCTAATGGCACAAATCCAGTCAGCCTCTGGGGTATAGTGGTTAATGTGATTAGCGGCCGCCCCCGGACGTCCGTGTTCGATTTCCGACTCTGCCACGAAATTTGAAAAGTGGTACGAGAGCTGAAACGCGGCCCACTGAGCCTACGGAAGTCAACTGATTAGAGGGGGTGGGGTGGGTGGTTTCGGTTCACACCTCAGCCATCCTAGAAATGGTTTTCTGTGGTTTCCCACTTCTCCAAGCAAATGCTGGGTTGGTACCTAACTTAAGGCAACGGCCGGTTCGTTCCCTCTTCCTTGTGTATGCCTTCCGATCTTCCCATCCCCCCACAAGCCACCTGTTTATCATAGCGGATGAGGCCACTTGGGCGAGGTATTGGTCCTCCTTTCCAGTTGTATCCCCCGGCCACAAATCTCACGCTCCACGACACTGCTCTTGAGGCGATGGAGGTGGGATCACTCGCTACGTCCGTGGGAAAAACCAACCTGGAGGGTAAACGGATTAAGAAAGGAAGAGAAGAATAAAATAATTGTGGTATCCTTGAAGCTGAGACGTGCGCGTTCAACTCCGCGACGCCGTCCAGTAGACCAGAGTTGTAACAGATTCTGGCGCGCAAATTTCCAGCATATATGCAGACTGTTAAATTTAAAGGGTCATTTATTCAATAAATAAAGCCAATAGCATAAATCCACGGACACATCTTGATCCACTCAACCTCCTGAAGTTAGAACGAAATTGGTGACCTCATATATGTGATCTCCCGTTGTCAGAATTGAAATCTTCTATTGTTTCTAAGATGTCCAGTGACTGGATAAGTAATGTACGGCACGTGGTTGAGTCAGCTGACCTGGCGTTTGACCTAGACGAGCCACAAGTGTTACCGTAGGCCAGCAGCGCTGCTCGCTCGATAGCTGGCTGTGTAGTCAGTCGGGTTGTGCCGCGGTAACGCCAACTTCAACTCAGGTAGGAAAGGTTCTTACTAACGCCGCACTGCGGATGTCACTGCACAGTACAGCACAGCTTTCTAGCTATACCAATATGAACACATCTAATGAGCATTTTAGATAATATTCTCTCTTCTCTATTCTATGACTGGGCACCACTTCCACAAAGAAATTATATTTTATTAGTTTCATTAGCACATTGCTTTCTGTTCATGGAGACCAAATGACTTTTTCAATAAACTAATCAAACGTTTGTATTTCTGTAATTAATATAGAGCTACTAAAACTAAGTTTTAGTTGACATCAGGATGTGTATAAGGGTTTCAAGAAAGCTAGTGATAATACTTCCTCCGCCATTTCACATCAAATTAATAATGGAGGACCGAGCTCGATAGCTGCAGTCGCTTAAGTGCGGCCAGTATCTAGTATTCGGGAGATAGTAGGTTCGAACCCCACTGTCGGCAGCCCTGAAAATGGTTTTCCGTGGTTTCCCATTTTCACAACAGGCAAATGCTGGGGCTGTACCTTAATTAAGGCCACGGCCGCTTCCTTCCCACTCCTAGCCCTTTCCTGTCCCATCGTCGCCGTAAGACCTATCTGTGTCGGTGCGACGTAAAACAACTAGCAAAAAAAAAAAATAATAAGAAATAATCGAGGAAGCCGTGCTGAGTGGCTCAGACAGTTGAGGCGCTGGCCTTCTGACCCCAACTTGGCAGGTTCAATCCTGGCTCAGTCCGGTGGGATTTGAAGGTGGTCAAATACGTCAACCTCGTGTCGGTAGATTTACTGGCAAGTAAAAGAACTCCTGTGGGACAAAATTCCGGCCCCTCGGCGTCTCCCAAAACCGTGGGACGTAAAGCAAATAACATTATTATTAATAAGAGTCGAAGAGACTTAAAGAGGTTCTGGTTCCACATCCTCTTAACAGATTGTCTCCATCTAACGACATTAAGCCAAATGAGTTATAGTTTTCATATAAAATGTTTGGCATATTGCAGTCAATAATAACTAATTAAGGCTAGGACTCGAGAGGAATCGATGGTGACTAATATGACCGACCGCGTGGCTGCGTTGTTTGCATCATGTAGCTGTCAGCTTGCATTCGGGAGATAGTGCGTTTGAACCCCACTATCGGCAGCCCTGAAGATGGTTTTCCGTGGTTTCCCATTTTCACACCAGGTAAATGCTTGGGATGTACCGCTTTCTTCTTGTTCCTAGCCATTTCCTATCACATCGTCCGGCTCCATGGCTAAATGGTTAGCGTGCTGGCCTTTGGTCACAGGGGTCCCGGGTTCGATTCCCTGCAGAGTCGGGAATTTTAACCACCATTGGTTAATTTCACTGGCACGGGGGCTGGGTGTATGTGTCGTCTTCATCATCATTTCATCCTCATCATGACGCGCAGGTCGCCTACGAGCGTCAAATCGAAAGACCTGCACCTGGCAAGCGGAACATGTCATCGGACACTCCCGCCACTAAAAGCCATACGTCATTTCATTTTTTTTTCCTATCACGTCGTTCTGATATGACCTATATTTGTCGGTACGACGTAAAGCAAATCGTAAAAATTACCAATATGATTTGCATACTGCAGCTAGAGAGCCGTGGTTCGAAACTCGGCCAATGCACATGAGATTACTGAAATGAAAAGTCACGTCCCACTGGTTCGTATTCCACGTAAAACTGGAGGTCCCGAAAAATTGGATGGCCCGTGGCTATAATCAAGATATCAACAGTCATGTAAAACTACATCTATTCATCTGTCCACTTGTTTAACTGGTAAAAGGGGCCAGAATCTGATGGCTTAGTGTGGAAACTCACGAGCGAACATGTCTTAAAATTCACCACACCGTATGTGTGTGGTTGTCGCAGAGTGACTCGTGGAACTCTTTACTGCTCAGCAAATATACCACCCGCACACCCAGTTCTTCTTCTTCTTCTTCTGCCGCCTTTCTCTCACCCTGTTGCGGTCGGAGATGCGAACCGTGTCACACATATCGACTAGACCCTGCTTACGGCCAGATACCCTTTCTGACACCAAACCTACGAGAAGGGATATATTTTCTATTGCACTTTTCTGTGGTGGTTGGTAGTGTTTTTATGAAGTGGTGTGTATTGGGCAAAGAGAATTATTATTATTATTATTATTATTATTATTATTATTATTATTATTATTATTATTATTATTATTATTATTATTATTATTATTATATTTGTACACTGTTGAAGCTGAAAATATTCCAGTTGTACGGCAGCTAGCTCTCAAGATTAACACGGGATAGTCAGGAACGCGAGTTTATATCTCGGTATGAACACACTTGTCCGCCTCTATGGTGTAGTGGTTAGCGTGATTAGCTGCCACCCCCGGAGGCCCGGGTTCGATTCCCGGCTCTGCCACGGAATTTGAAAAGTGGTACGAGGGCTGGAACGGGGTCCACTCAGCCTCGGGAGGTCAACTGAGTAGAGGTGGATTCGATTCCCACCTCAGCCATCCTGGAAGTGGTTTTCCGTGGTTTCCCACTTCTCCTCCAGGCAAATGCCGGGATGGTACCTAACTTAAGGCCACGGCCGCTTCCTTCCCTCTTCCTTGCCTATCCCTTCCAATCTTCCCATCCCTCCACAAGTCCCCTGTTCAGCATAGCAGGTGAGGCCGCCTGGGCGAGGTACTGGTCATACTCCCCAGTTGTATCCCCCGACCAAGAGTCTGAAGCTCCAGGACACTGTCCTTGAGGCGGTAGAGGTGGAATCCCTCGCTAAGTCCGAGGGAAAAACCGAACCTGGAGGGTAAACAGATGATGATGATGATGATGATGAACACACTTTTAAATCGAACGAATTAAGGAAGCTTTCTTTACTTAGTATAATGCGTGTGGCAACCTTTAAAAATGAAAAGTTTCTGTTCAAAAGGCGCTATTTCCACAGTAAGAAAGTTGCGGCAAAACGCAAGGAAACGTGTAATAAAAGGCACATGAAATATCCCCGTGTTCGGGAATAGTACTACTTTTAAGGAATTATATCTTTCTGGTCTGGTTTGCTCTTGGCATTCGATAGTCTTACATTATACTGCAGTCTTCCAATAGAGCGTAATCTACTTTGTAAGAACGATAGAATTCACAATTACTCCAAAACTTCATCATAATCTTCTTTGTAGAAGAGAATTAAATCAGGATAGCTCTCAGCTTTGCATATGAATTTGGTAAAAACGACCAAATTTAAGATATATTCAGAATCCTAACATAACTTCCTGTCTTGTTTTGTTAATAACTAAACACACAGATATAAAACACTTGATTCGAGAACTGGAAAAAAATCCAAAGAAAAGCAGCACGATTTGTTTTGGCTGATTTCCGACAGTCCGCCTCTGTGGTGTAGTGGTTAACGTGATTAGCTGCCACCCCCGGAGGTCCGGGTTCGATTCTCGGCTGTGCCACGAAATTTGAAAAGTGGTACGAGGGCTGGAACGGGGTCCACTCAGCCTCGGGAGGTCAACTGAGTAGAGGTGGGTTCGATTCCCACCTCAGCCATCCTGGAAGTGGTTTTCCGTGGTTTCCCACTTCTCCTCCAGGCAAATGCCGGGATGGTACCTAACTTAAGGCCACGGCCGCTTCCTTCCCTCTTCCTTGTCTATCCCTTCCAATCTTCCCCATCCCCCGCAAAGCCCCTGTTCAGCATAGCAGGTGAGGCCGCCTGGGCGAGGTACTGGTCATTCTCCCCAGTTGTATCCCCCGACCAAGAGTCTGAAGCTCCAGGACACTGCACTTGAGGCGGTAGAGGTGGTATCCCTCGCTGAGTCCGAGGGAAAAACCGAACCTGGAGGGTAAACAGATGATGATGATGATGATGATGATGATGATGATTTCCGACAAAAGAGTAGTGTTACGAAAATATTGCAAACTTTGTTCTGGGAAGACTTGCGAGTAACGAGACGAGCTGCTCAACTAAGCGGTATGTATCCAACTGTCAGCGGAAAGATGACATGGAATGAAATTTGTAGACGCATAAGCTTGAATGGGAATTTTAAAATTAGGAAAGATCACAATAAAAGGAACATGAAGTTGCAATTCAAGACGGCAGTTAGAGACTGCCATAATTTACCAAGAGAGATATTCGACAGCTTTCCAAGTTCTTTGAAATAATTTAAGAAAATACTAGTTAAAAGGGAAGCCTCCGTGGCTCAGGCGGCAGAGCGTCGGCCTTTCACCGCTGGATTCCATGGTTCAAATCCCCGGTCACTCCATGTGAGATTTGTGCGGGGCAAGTTTTTCTGCGGGTACTCCGATATTTGGCATTCGGGAACAATAGAAGGAGTAAGATGAAAGAACAGTTTTATTTTAACAACTTGACAAAAATCGCCCCTTTAATACTTTTGGCCTACATTATTGAAATAAGCATCTTCATCAGCATAATCATCATCACACCGAGCTCAATAGCTACAGTCACTTAAGTGCGGCCAGTACCCAGTCTTCGGGAGATAGTGGATTCGAATCCCACTGCCGGCAGCCCTGAAGATGGTTTTCCGTGGTTTCCCATTTTAACACCAGGCAAATGCTGGGGCTGTACCGTACTAGGGCCACGGCCGCTTTCTTCCCATTCCTAGTCCTTCCCTGTCCCATCGTCGCCGTAAGAACTGTCTGTGTCGGTGCGACGTAAAGCAAATTGTAAAAAAAAAAAAAAAATCATCATCACCTCAGTTTAAATTGGATCATAGGTGATCTAAATCAAAGCTGTTAATAGCTATCCTTCTATCAACCACGTTGGTTGAATAATTTCAGCTATGGTAGGTGGGGAAAACCTATGAGAACTTTATCATCTATACATTCCTCAATTTGTCTATTGTTCTAGTATTCAATACACATCACATTTACCATATCAATGAAACCTTTTTAACAATAACCAACGACCGGATTACGAAATCCTGTATATTCCATCTCCTATTATCCCTTGGTGGAATACCGCCTTTCCTTAGATGTTTCCCCATATGATTTATCATTCAAATCCTAACTAATATAAATTATCAATTTATCATAATCATTATGGTAATCATGAATCTCGTAACCTTGTTCTACTACCTCCGATTAACATTGCATTCCTTTTCTCCTATGTTGAACTAAAGCTAACTTTATTGGTCTTAGCCCTACTCTTTTCCCTGTTGCAGTTACTCTAACAGGCCTGTCAAGCTTGGGATTACCTTTTTGGTCCTGTCGTCTACACTGTGCTTTAAGGTTTTAAGCCTTCAAAGCTATAAATATAGACAAACATTTTAAGCCTTAGTAAGGTCCATTGTCCACCTCCGTAGTTTAGAGATTAGCGCTATTAGCTGCCGTCCTTGGGACCTGGGTTCGTTTCCCGGTACTTTCGTAAATTTATGATTGACAAGACTGGTATATAGTAGCCTCCGAGGCTCAGGTGACAGCGCGCCGGCCCCTCATCGTTGGATTCCGTGGTTCAAATCCCGATTACTCCATGTGAGATTTGTGCTGGACAAAGCGGAAGCGAGACAGGTTTCTCTCTGGGTACTCCAATTTTTCCTGTGAGGGCCGATGACCTTAGACGTTAGGCCCCTTTAAACAACAAGCATCAGATTTTTCCTGTCATCTTTAATTCCATCAACACTCTCCAATATCATTTCATTTAATCTGTCAGTCGTTAATCATTGTCCCAGAGGACTGCGACAGGCTTTGGCAGCCGACACAGTTCCTATCCTCGCCGCTAGATGGAGCTTCATTCATTCCATTCCTGACCCGGTCGAATGACTGGAAACAGGCTGTGGATTTTCAGGATTGCAATGTGGTTACAAACATACAGTCGCTCAAGTAAACAAAAAAGTATAAGCGTACGGTATTGGATGTTCCTGGCATTTAATATTTTATCAGAATTTTAATTATTTTCAAAATGTAATTCACCTCCCATGTAAATAGAAACTGTGTGGGTCTACAACAAACGTTGTATATAGTTTCAGTTGAACTCAGCAAAGTGTACCTTCGAGGAACTTCCAACGTATCATGCACTCATTTTTTCTGAAGTGATTGTACATACAACTCACCTTCACTGCGGATGTGCCTCAAAAGAGCTGCACCACGAGTTCACGAATTTCTATTTCCACCAGAGATCTATAATGGACTGAGGATCAGCAAACAGTCTAGTTAAAATAATACGGAGCGCTTTGCTGTATGGCCTTGGACGAGTATTGCAATGTAAACAGAACTGTAAACAAACTAACGCCGGTCAATGGACCGTCCTGTCACATTACACTTGACATTTAAAGTTGAAAAGCT